>NC_090921.1:1438217203-1438519248 GCF_040938575.1 Ambystoma mexicanum
AGCTGCAGAGTTGCCAGAGGCTGGACATGCAAATTCATGCATGAATAAAGAATAGCTACTGGCCAGAAAACAAGGATGCCACAGCAAGAAGATACTGAAGGGTACAGGTGGAGTTAACGAGGATAAGCAACATATGTAGGACACATTTTTCTTAGATTAAGTAAATGAGGGAACATTTACGAGTGCCAAGAATTGACAGTTTAGCGCCTAGAAACACTTGTGTACAGGTGCGTTATAAATGACTTATTATATATCCATAAAAGATGCAGAAAAGCCTATGTGAGATGGAACAACCAAGTCTCTAGAGGCCGAAGAGGCTAATGAGAAGCAAGTTAATTGAATCAAATAGCACTAAATAAAAACCAAAGTGGACAAAATTGTGGTCTCTTCAAATGTGAGTTAGAACAAGAAAACAAGGCCTATTTATAAGCCCTGGCTAAAGATAACAATGTACCTTAACTCCCTTTAAAGTTCCACAGAAGAGAACATCCAGAAAGGTCAAGTGCAAAGGAGAGGCCTTGGCTGAAGGCTTGGCTGATGAGAGATGGTATACTAATAGTGGGCAGTAGTCTGATGTTGTTCTCTGCACTTGAGTTTTGTTTTGCTTGCTTTCTGCTAGTGAGCCGAGTGTCCAAGTTTGGGAGAGGATGTAAACTTATTATGAGGGCCTATGCAACGAGAAGCGTACAATGTACACACAGTTGAGGTAAACTATGGTGCTATTTCTCCCCTCGCAGGATTCTCAAATTTAGGTGGCCCGGTACCTAATACGCTTTACTGTTTGCTCTGAACTGTGGCATACTAGGGTGCTTTTTCTCCCCTCGCAGGATTCTCAAATTTAGGTGGCCCGGTACCTAATACGCTTTACTGTTTGCTCTGAACTGTGGCATACTAGGGTGCTTTTTCTCCCCTCGCAGGATTCTCAAATTTAGCTGGCCCGGTACCTAATACGCTTTACTGTTTGCTCTGAACTGTGGCATACTAGGGTGCTTTTTCTCCCCTCGCAGGATTCTCAAATTTAGGTGGCCCGGTACCTAATACGCTTTACTGTTTGCTCTGAACTGTGGCATACTAGGGTGCTTTTTCTCCCCTAGCAGGACTCTCAAATTTAGGTGGCCCGGTACCTAATACGCTTTACTGTTTGCTCTGAACTGTGGCATACTAGGGTGCTTTTTCTCCCCTCGCAGGATTCTCAAATTTAGGTGGCCCGGTACCTAATACGCTTTACTGTTTGTTTGCTCTAATTGTGGTAACGTGTGCTTGCCGCTCACTTCCTGTCTGCGTGCTCTCGTTTCGTCTGTCTCCCCCCCCTCCCTCCTACTCCATGGTGCTCTCTGTCTCACCTATCTTCTCTAACTGCTTCTCCATCGACTATCCTGCTCTCCTCACTAAATCTGGTAGCAAAAAGTTTAAAAAGGACATCCTGGTCTCCAACCCAGGCCTCCCTATCGCTGACACCTACACTAATGCCTGCTCTAAGGAAACTCTCACTGACATCCTCTTTTTCGTGCCTTCGCCCAACCTATGGACCCTTCATATGGTCTATGTGCTCTCTCCTTTCTCCTCCTCTCCCATTAATGGTGGCACCCGTTGGGATGTCCTATTGGCCCCCTTCCGCTCCTCTAAGGCCATCATTAATGTGTACGCTAATGGGACCATCTTGGTCCAAGGCCCCCAGGCCAACCTTCACCTCTTCGATAGACGCTTCCCACACCTCATCAACTTCCTCCCCTCCCCTGCTGTCCCCCCTCCTCTATCCTTGGCTACCTTGCCTCTACCCTCCCTCCCTGCCCCCTCTCGTGCTCCTTCTTCACCTCCTTCCTCAATACCTCTGTAGGGCGTACCTCTGATCTGTACCCCTCCCCGGAAGTTCTTCAAGGATGGCAGCCTTCTCCACATTGCCACTCTAAACACTCGCTCTGCCATCAAGCACTCCTCCGATATCTGTCACCTTCTTGAGGAACTGGACCTCGACGTCCTCTGTCTCACTGAGACTTGGTTCACAGCCTGCTCTGCCACCAGCTTTGACACACTCCTACCTGACGGTTACAAGATCCTCTCCATGCCCAGGCCTAACCGTGCAGGGGGTGGTGTTGCCCTTATCTTCCCTGAGTGGATTCCTGCCACTGTCACTCCCACTCAGACCTACTCCTCTTTTGAATGTCTTGTCTGCCGACTCTCTCTCTCTCCTAGCCATTCCCTTACCGTGGCTACTATCTATCGGCCACCTGGTCAAATTTCCTCCTTCCTCTCTGAGTGGGCTGACCTCTCCTCCTCACTCCTGTCCTCAACCACTCAACTCCTCCTTCTTGGCGACTTCAACATCCACCTTGATGCCTCCAGTTCCCCCACTTGTCTCTTTCGTGACCTGTGCGACTCTCTCTCACTCTCTATTCTCCTGTCTGGGCCTACTCACTCTGCTGGGCACACTCTTGATGCTCTGATCTCTTCTGACCTTCCCCTCTCCGTCCCTCTCTCCACTCCTCTCTCCTGGAGCGATCACTTTCTCCTATCCTCCCACCTCTCCCTACCTACCCCTCAGGCAAAGCCACCCTCTTCACTGCCACCCACCTTCTCGGTCATCCGACCCATGAAGCGTGTGTCAGTTGAGGCTTTTGCTGCTACCTTCTCTCCCCCCCTGCCCCTTCGGCTGACTCCCATCCTGACACAGCCCTCTCCATGCTCCACTCTGCTATATCTGCTACTCTTGATATCCTTGCCCCCGTCATGAGAATCCGCCTGAAGCCCAAAGCCAAATGTAACTCCTGGTATGACTCGGATCTCGTCACCCTAAAACGCAAGTGCAGGGTTGCTGAGAGGAAATGGCGTGCTTCATGTTCATCCTCTGACAAACTGGCCTGCCGCCTGCTTCAAAGGCAGTACCGGCTCTCCGTTCTCACCAAGAAGAGAGCCCTTATCCAAGCCCGCATCTCTGCGGCATCAAACAACTCCGCCGAACTCTTTAAAATCTGCAAGGAGCTGGCCAACCCTGCTGCAGTCTCTACCTCTCCTGTCCCCTCCCAGGCCCTCTGCACTGCACTGGCCTCTCACTTCATCTCTAAAACTCAGGACATCCTGTCCTCGCTCTCCTCCTCTCACCTCCCTCCCTCCCTACCCGGCTCTTCCTCTGGCCCTTCTGCGGTCAACCCTCCTCCCTCTTTCTCTGCCTTTCCACCCTTCTCTGCTGACGAGGTTTCCAGACAAGTCTGATCAATGAAAGTCTCGTCTAAACAGGTTCACCCCTGTTCCTCCAAAACTATGAAGGACCACATCGACTCCCTGGCTCCTGCCCTGGCTGACTTTTGCAACCACTCCTTCGCCTCTGGAGTCTTCCCTTCCCCCCTCAAGCACTCCTTGTGCACTCTCTTCTCAAGAAACCCTCTTCCGACCCCTCCTGCCCGGCTAACTATCGCCCTATCTCCATCACTCCCTTCCTGGGCAAGCTCCTGGAGAAACTGGCCATCTCCCAGCTTAACCTCCATGCTGAATCTGTTGGTAGTCTTCATGACCATCAATCTGGCTTCAGAGCTGCCAGAAGCACGGAAACTGCTCTTCTGAACATCCGTGAAGACCTGCTCCTGAACCTCGATTCCAACACTCCGTGTGTTCTCATTCTGCTCGATCTCTCCTCTGCCTTTGACACTGTCAACCATGCCATCCTGCTCAACCGTCTCCGGGAAAACCTGGGTATCACTGGTCAGGCTCTGGCGTGGCTGACCTCTTTCCTTTCAAATCGACCCTCCCAGGTCCAACTGGGGTCCTTCCTCTCCGACATCTTTTTCTCCACCTGTGGTGTCCCCCAGGGATCTAATCTCTCTCCCTGGCTGTTCAACCAGTATCTGGCTCTCCTTGCCCACCGCATCGCCGCTCTCTGCCCTAATTTCCAGTGCTATGCGGACGATACCCAGCTCATTTTCAGGCTACCCTCAGCCTCCCCCTCTCCTTCCCTCATCTCTGACTGTCTGTCTGCTATCCAAGAATGGTGTGCCGCCAATGACCTCTGCCTTAATGCCAGTAAGACTGAGATTCTACTCATCGGTACTCCCACTCCCTCCTTCCCTGCAGCTCTCTGGCCTGCCTCCCTTGGCCCCCTCCCTGCTCCTACCTGCAAGGCAAAAAACCTTGGGGTCATCTTCGACTCCACACTCTCCTTCTCTCCTCATATTTCTGACGTCGCCAAAAGGTCACACTACCAGCTGCACCTCCTCAAAGGTATTCTTCCCTTCCTCTCCTTCCCCCAGAAGCTCACTGTCTCCCGAGCCCTGGTTCTCTCGAAGCTGGATTACTGTAACATCCTCTATCTTAATCTGCCTGCCTCCACTCTCCACCCTCTGCAACTCATCCAGAACAGAACTGCGAGACTTGTCCTTGGCCTCAAGCCCAGGGACCGTATCTCTCCAGGACTGAAATCTCTACACTGGCTCCCAGTGGCTGCGAGGATAAAGTTCAAAACCCTCTGCATTGTCCACAAGGCCTTCTGGGGCCTGGGTCATAAATACCTTCAACTCTCTCTTCCCAAATATCTTCCTCCCCGAGCCCTTCGCTCATCCGCCTCCAACTCCCTCAGAGTCAGCCGCTTCTCGAATCAACGAGCTGGGGGTAGATCTCTCTCCGCGGCAGGGGCCTCCCTCTGGAACAGCCTTCCTGCCTCCCTGAACCTTGAGGAGATCCACCTCCGGTTCCGGAAGCACCTCAAAACCTTCCTCTTTGCTTCTGCTTTCTCTCTCCCTCTCCCCTGCTGAACAGCTAATTAATTCTTCACTAAACTGCACTGATCCTGCAACTGGACCACTCTAAACTGCCTTCGGTCCTGGTCCCAGTCACTGATCCCCTGGAACCCCTCTGCACTACGGGACTGTCTCTGTATCCCTACAGCCCCCCCCTTCCCCAGCACTTATTCTGCACTTACCTTGCACTTGCCACTAGCTGGCCCTTTTTTTTTTTATTACTTACGCCACTTACCTTTACTGCACTAACCCCCTCCCCTTCCCCTTGCACTTTTCCCCCCTCCCCCACCCCTGCACTTGCGCGATCTGAATGACACCTGGCCTAGTAGGATCGTTTGTTTTGTCTCCCCTTGTTCCTCCCCTCCCTGCCTCGTCGCGCCTTGAAACACCTGTGTATAGGCGCGTTACAAATACCATATCATATCATATCATATCATGAGCCAATCCACTACTCTTATACTGTTATAATCTGTATTATACGCAGTTAGAGGGACGTTCAAGGCTAGCCTACCAGAAGAGGAGCAGCCAATAAAGTTACAGACTCTTATAGGCTTTATAAGTAAATATGTTCCCCTAACCGAACCCTAAGCCTGATAGGTTTTTCCATTTGCCACGTAGGATGATGTTATACCTGACGCACATTGAGATATAAAGCCTTTGTGTAACCAATCTGCATTGTGAGTGTGTGGTCTACAATTCATTGTTTGCCATATTGCCCTACTTTATTAAACTCAGTAGCATTTGGCCATATTCTTTGAGTCTGTCCAGTTTTTTGGGTCCAAAATTATTTGTTATGGTAATTCCATTCTGCTCATAAAAAACGTTACATGTGCTACTGCACAGACATAACATGATTAATAAGTTAGCTCATAAAACTTTGATATTCTTGATGAAATGTTAGGCCACGGACTTGGCCATGCCAAGAATGTGGTCACTGGCCATCACCAAACACCAAAGCCAGTTGTCAGTTAGTGTTGCAAAATACCAATGACGATGATTAGTGTTTTTAATATACAGTGGACATAGCTGGAAGCTGTAGCCACTGGTGAAGGCCAAAGTCTAGGATTGGTGGCCCGTTACTGTTTTAAAATACACAGTGCACATCGGTAAGGCCAGTGTTCTTGACTGAAGCCATGATTAGTACCCATTAACGTGTTAGAATATATTTGGCCATGCACAATGACCATGGCTGGAGGCCATCCTTAATGCTGGTTATTGTTGTAATGTAATTGGTGATGTCATCAGTTATGTGATCTGTGATGTCATCATTGTGGTGATAGGCTCACAACAGGGGGCACTTAGTTAAGGTGGCTTTAGCTGAATTTCATGAGTGTTGTGCATTAAGGTCTCACCTTAACATCCATGCAACTAAAGTTTTCTCTTGAATTTCAAGGTGTTTTTTTACAATGTATTGCTCACCGTATATGTCTCTGCAGATACCGTTTTTCCTCAGTATATCATGACAAGTATAGTATGTTTACAATTTTTAGTTCCTGACTGTTACTGAAGAAAACCATTTGGCCTAGATATGTCAGTAAAGGAAAAAAGAGGGAGACAGACATGTGATGTCATCAATGACATTTGTGATGTAATCTTTGATGTTGTGGATGTTAGTCATAGCACTGCACGGTGGTGGTGCGAGTTATGGTTGCTTAGCTTACCATAACTGGCGAATATCAAGGGTTTTTCGGTTTTCCTTGAACCACAACATCCCTTTAACAAAGTTTTTTCACTGAATTTCATAGGTTTTTAGTAGCGCAACTTAACCATAACGTCCCCTTAAAAAAGTTTTTTCCCTGAATTTCATAGGTTTTAGTAGCGCAACTTAACCATAACATCCCTTTAACAAAGTTTTTCCACTGCATTTCATAGGTTTTTAGTAGCACAATTTAACAATAATAACTCTGATTTTATGTACATGTAAAATGGAACATACTGAACCCCCTCTACTGAGTTGATGTCCGCGAACTCTTTTAATGTCCGCGGACATGTTCGGACAACAGCACCACTACCCAAAAACTCTGTGGGGGTGTGTTTTATTTTTATATGATAACATATGAACATTTTACAAATTCACAAACCAGCACACATACACATTATATGTAGTAATACATAAGAAGTGTAACCCATATATATAACACACTAACCAATCATTTAAATACAATGGGCCTCATTCCGGGTTTGGAGCTAACCATGGAGTAATTAGCTCCATGGTTGCCTCCGAAACCGACCCAAATCCGGCATGGTGAATGGAGTAATTACCGGTCCATTCCAGGGTTGGAGGGACCGGTAATTCCCCATTCACCTTTTGCCCTTCCCCATTCCCATTTCTGCCCAATAGGGCTCATTGGGAATGGGGAAAGAGGTAATTACGGCACCGTAAATTACAGTACCGTAATTACCTCCGAAGTACCTATGCGGGTCCCGTACTTTACTCCTGCTAAAAGCAGGAGGTAAGGAAGGACCCACAAAGGGACCTCGGAATACGGAGGTAAGGGATTACCGGCATCGGCACCCTTACCGGTGCCGGTAATTCCTTACCTCCAACCTCGGAATGACCCCCAATATGTTCTAAAAATTGAATATACTAAAAGAAGAAAGATAGGCTCCACAACCAAGAACAACAACAGATCTACAGACCACTCAGAACATACCTTACCTGAAATAGTAAGTGTACTGCATTTTACTCATATATTTGTAAACTTTCTGTATTAGATTAAAAAAAAATGATATTATGTTTTTTTTTTCTCACAGAAATGTCTAGTACTCTGGAGTGGCTAGAGGAGCATTTCCCACATGAGGAAATGTCAGAAGATAGTGAATCTAATGATAGACACTTTAGAATATAAACCATGTAATTATTATTATTTTATATATATTTAACATATATATTTTTTTTTGTACAGAGCATACCAAAATAGAAAGTACTACAGAAAAAGCTGTTATGGATAAGACTCTTCACAGCATAGAAGAAAAAATGGATCTACTGTTGGCAAATTTTAATAATTTAAAAAACTTTGTGGAAGATCATTTTAAACAAAAAACCACGTACCATTGTCCCACATGTACCTGTCCCCCCTCACCATATCCCTGTCAATTATCACCAAACCCTCTCCATGAACCAAAACATTTTGATGAGACTTCCATCCCTTCTTCACCTCATACAAATCCTGTTGAAACCCCTAATTCTCCTGTATTTGTTTCAGTTTCTGCTTCACCTTCTCTGTCATAAATTAATCATACATGTTAAATAAAGTTACATTTTTATATTGTGTTCTAATTCATTTCATGTTTTTTTTTTTAAAACAATTTGGGTGTCCGCGGAATGTCCGTAAAGAAACGAAAATGGAGGTGTCCTGAAGAACATTATACCTGTCCGTATTGTTGGCTAGCAAGTTGTAACTGTTCTAAGAACACACGCGGTGTCCTGAAATGTTCGTAAATAAACAAAATGGGGGTGTCCTGAGGACGCTGTCCGTATTGTTTACAGGCAAGTTGAAACTGTTCAAAGAACACTCGCGGTGTCCTGAAATGTTCGTCAATGGACGAAATTGGAGTGTCCTGACGACGCTGTCTGTATTATTCATTGGCAAAATGAAAGTGTTCTTAGAACATATTATGTGTCCTGGGATGTTCGTAAATAAACAAAATGTGAGTGTCTTGAGGATGATATGCCTGTCCGTATTGTTCGCAAGCAAGTTCAAACTGTTCTAAGAACACATGAGGTGTCCTGAAATGTTCGTAAATAAACGAAATAGGGGTGTCATTAGAACGGTATGCCTGTCCGTTTTGTTCGTAGGCAGGGTGAAACTGTTCTAAGAACACATCATGTGTCCTATAATGTTGGTAAATAAACGAAATAGGGGTGTCCTTAGAACACTATAACTCTCTGTAATGTTTGCATGCAAGTTTAAACTGTTCTAAGAACAAACGTGGTATCCTGAAATGTTTGTAAATAAACAAAATAGGGGTGTCCAGAGGATGCTATGCCTGTCCGTATTGTTCGCAACCAAGTTGAAACTCTTCTAAGAACACATGTGGTGTCCTGAAATGTGCGTAAATAAACAAAATGGGGGTGTCCTGAGGATGCTATATATGTCCGTATTGTTCGCAAGCAAGTTGAAACTGTTCTAAGAACAAACGCTTGTCCGTAACTGTTCGTTTGACGTGTGACGCACTTTTAATTACTTCAGGACCTGAACAGTGTCCGTAGAACATCAACGCGCATGCGCAAACCACTGTCGGTGCATTTGGTGTCCTGCGGACAGCTGCTCCCTTCGCGGACATTTTCGCGAACCTATCATGTGACCGTGCCCGCACTGATTGCGTGTTCTGAATGCGGACACTGTTCGTGTCCCCGAACAATTTAAAAGTACATTTTCAAGTAATCCACAATATTTTTCAATAAAGACTCACCATAGCACAAGTCCCACATACTAATCCTGAGTTTCTACATACTTTTTGAAACTTTTTGAACCTTTTTTTGTGTTTGATCTGTCCGGGGACAGTGCGCATGTCTGCGAACCGCGTACAAGCACCCCTATAAAAGACCACGCCCTAGAGCTTATTCTCATTGTGTTTCTGGATATCCTATAGAGGACAGCGATTTTTACTGCCAACTGCAGATTTCCATCGTGAACCTGATGGCATCCATGGCTGCACTGCTGCCTCCTGGTGCTGCATCTGCTTCAGCACCACCCCCATCCCCTCCACCACCACCACCTCCCCAAGGGCCTGAAGAGGGGAACAGGAGTGAGGATGCAGAGGAGGAAGAAGAGGATGACGAGGATGAGGTAGTTGAACTCCCTACTACACGCGCTCGGTGTGAGTCTTGGGTGTGGCGGTTATTTACCATTCGTGGGAATGGTCCTAAGGCTCGAGCGAACCAAGTCACCTGCAACGAGTGCAAAATGGTACTCAGCCACGGGAGGCTTGGTTTGTACAGCTTTGGGACCACTACCATGAAGCGACACCTAAAGTCATTCCACACTGGGGCCATTCGTAAGGTTGTACCTTGCGAGGAGCGTGGCAGGTTGACTTCCTCTACTTCATCCTCTGTTTCTGATCCTGTCACCACACGGAACACTCCTGTGGGACAGCGTATTCCTCAAGCTGCCTCATAGGCCATTCACAATGCTGATGACCCTTACCTTTCGAGGGTCACAGTTGTGTGTATGTACTGCGACGCAGTACTCTGCAGGGGGGATTGACTTTGAAGTGCTTTTGAGACTATCGTCTCAGAGCACGAGAAGATCTGCTCACTACCCAAATAAAACCCACTCTACATCTTCCTCTCTCAGCTCGCCCTTTCTTATCCTCGTGGTTGGTGTCCCCCTTACCCTCCTTTCCCCTCCTCTCCTAGTGTGTCTTGTTTAAAAAACCCCAAAAAATATAAAACAAAAATAAAAAAAAATAAGGCTCTTTTCAGAGCCACCTTTCACAGTTAAAAAATAGAAGTGAAAATAAATGAAGCAGGGCCCTGTGTATTTTTTTGAAGCGCGCAGACATCTAAAATTTTGGGGTGCTGCCCTATAATAACCATTGCAATTTTCTCTGGGAGGAAGTGGTGGCTCTAAAAAGAGCCTTTTGGGGGTGTTTGTGTTTGAAAAATTAGAACTACTCAACACCTACTACAAAATGAATGCTGTAATTCTAAAAAAGGTCGCAATGCATTTTGTATATTTCTCAGAAAAATCTGATTGCCAGCATAAGTAAGATGGACTCCAGCTCTGCGAAAAATGTATGTACTACGAAACATAATATTTTCATTGTGAAAAGAGGACATGCCAAAATCTCTTAGAAAGGCACAAACAGCATTATTGACATTGCGCCTTGCTTTCTCCATTTGTGGACCAAAGGAAGAAGAACGAAGCCACATTTATCTCTGCGCAATCCGTGAAAAAATTACTTGAGAATTTGGAAACATGTCCATAACCTTCCCAAGTCCTTCTTTCATTGCAAATTGCAAAGAAATTCCAGACACATGTCCTAAACTGTTCCCTCCACAATGAATTATAATTATATCTGGATGTTGCTCTGTCTCCAAAGTAGCACAGAGAGGTAGCAAGTCCAACCACTTCATTCCACGTACTCCATGCCAGTGTACTTCCACATGTGGAAATCCAAGATCTACAGCTACTCCACAGATTTCTGGATGCACATTCAACCAATGTATCCACAAGTCTCCCAAAATCCAAACAATCTGTTTTCTGAAACACACAGCCATAGCTATCTGTTCTTCTCTCAGCAAAAAGAGGATCTGAGAAACTCTCTCCTGGCACAACACACCCACTAAACTTTCCTGACCAATCCCTTTCTCTGCTCATTCTCATTTGCATGGCTCCCCAACCCAAAATCCCCGGATGTAACACCCGATGTCCGCGGACTACCACCATGTCCGCAGACATATCGCAACATGGACAGCCCTTCTACCATTTCCACTTCACTCTCTGTGCCATTCCCTCATTGGATGTAGCTAAGAAGTCACATGACCATCCACCAATCACATAGAAAACCTCTATATCTAACTGCATAATCATAGATCAGCACTGCAAATGTACTGTTAATCTCTCTGAGTACAAGTTTCATTTCATTGGAAAGCACCTTCTACAAAAAATACTGTACAAGTCTCCAAGATTTCTACTTGCAGCTCCATGCATATCCATATGCATGAACACAAACTACAGGTATGCATATTTTCTGTAAAGTACATGTACAATTCTTCTAGTTTCATATAAACAGATTAACTGACTTTTAGCTTCTATAATCTGTAAAATGAATGTACTGTCTTTTTTTCCATCTCCTAAAATCAACTGTCACTTACAAACCTTTATACTATTTAATTTCTTTTTACACACACATATTCAAAGAATGTTGAACTAACATATTTTAAATAAAATATATAGAGTGCATATAGTCAAACAAAATTGCATGCACACACTATGTTCAAATCTCAAACAACAATACTTGTACAATAACATAAACATTTATTTATTTATTTATTTAGTTACTTATATTTATATAGCGCAAGCAGCCCATGACATTGAGGCACTGTTACTTGCAAGAGCTTAGTTACAGGAATAGTGGTGTTTAGTGGTACATTATGAAGTCCACAAGGCATAGTAAAGATATTTTGTTTGCTACAGTTAGTCATTGCAATACAGTTTATTCATTAAGAATATATGATATGTATTCAACTGGTGCGACGTATTTTATGTGAATAAGACAGTTTTCATGGTTTTGAAGAAAGCGCTGAGGATGTCAATTAAAAAAAATCAATGTCTAAATTAAAAACAGTGCTATATACAAACAAAATTACTAATTTGTTTCCTTTACAATTGCAGTGAAGACCATTCTCCTGAAAAGAAGCAGCCGAATTTGAAGTACAAAGAACAACTAAGAAGAAACATGCTCATTTTAGAAAAAAAGTAAGTTGAATACCACCATAATATTTGTATTATTACTCAAACACACTATAAGGTTAATTCATGCTATTTCTGTGCCTAAAATAGAGATTGTGCACCATTCTGTCCAAAAATCCCCATTTCTTAAACAGCGATTTACATCCAGAATGGCCCACAAATTCCTATTTTTCGACTCACAAATGACCCAACTCAGCCGCTAGAATTTTGATCTTATAGAACAAACAAGTGTTTTAATTGTATAGCATTAGATTTACCATGTGGACTTCTCCACACCACTAGCTTACTTTGTTCTGTCATCTGAACCCCAGTTTAGTAGCACATAAATTCAAGAATACCCATCCCTACTAGTTGTAGTTGCGCAATGCACAATCACGCACCATTACATACATCTTCATCATCTTACTCAAACACTCAAGCACACAGCACACATACGTTGCAGAACACCACAACCCATACCTTCTTTATTTTTTTCAACAGACCCTAAAGAATGCCTACCAAAAATCAAGTCGATAGAAAGCAACGCAGAAGTAGAGAAAATGAAAGTAAAAGTGTCCAACATAGGCATCCATCTCTAGAGGAATTTGTAAAAAAAGTTCAAACAAAACATCTAATTCGGTCATTTAGTGAAATAAAAGAAGTTTCAAGTACAGAAACTTTGCCTCCTCTATCAAAATGTAAAACGAACCAGAAAACAATTAACAAAAAATCAGCTATCACTACAGATAAAACTGCTTCTATAAATCTTGATATAGTGCAAAGTAAGCATACCAAAGTATTTTAGCCAAAATGCTCCGTCAGAGTCCTTCAAAAGCTTATAAAAACAGGAAGAAACCAGGTTCAACCCTTAAAACCTATCGTAGATAATTAATCTTAGAAGCGTTGATAGAAAGTGCAATTCTTCTCAAAAGAAAGTTATTTATTTTAGTGTTAAACAAAATGAAACCACTAACAAAACTAATAACTAAATTACAAAAAAGACTTTTCAATAAACGAAATGTCAACAGAAAGAACTTCTTAAATATCTGCGGAGGTGAATGGAGGCACACTACAAGCACAGAACCATACTTTAATGAAGAAGCATAAAAACAAAAGCAAACAAATACAATTGGCATGCATTGCAGTGGTCTAGGTTATGAAAAAGTTAATAATACCATAATGGAACAAGAAATACTGCTTACAATAATATGCCCTGAAAACTTAGAATTACCTCTCCATTCAACTGAATCAGAACATCTAGTAAACAAATGGCCATGCACGTCAATGTGTAACATTCCCAAAAAATGTTTCAAGTCTTTACGCCAATTCCTCAATCAATATGTGAAAGGCAAAGACAAAATCAAAATTGAACTACTGCAAAATATGGATACCTGTCCAGTGCGCAAGTACACAGGACTCCAAGGACATTCATTGGTTTGCATTACAGGACCTACTTGCAAAACCACCTTCCATGATATCAAAAGGATAGCAACACATCATTCAACTATAAGAAAATCTAGTCTATAAACTGTACTATGCTAAAAGTCCTGCTTTAGCACTAGCCAATTTAAATAACATTCTTCTACATGGTACAGCAAAAGACCTACTTGAAGAAATCGACTATATCTAGAAAAAATATTTTGGAAGTGAAAGCCACTTACAGAATGAAATAGCTTTAAAGCAAATTAGCAACAATTCTATGCATGGCAACCTTTTACCACGCACATACAAAAAAGAAATACTAAAATTTAAAAGTACATCAGCTGAAGTACCAAACCATGTGTGTGTATGTTTCCATAGAACTTTTTATAAAAGTAACACAAAACCTGTAGACCTATCATACAAAATAGAAGACAATGAAGATTCTAAATGGTTTGAATTAGCTCTCTACCTTATAGCAGAAAAAAAATACGAAATAACTGACCCCTTAATATTTTGCAGTACTGCACTACAAAACTTGACAACAACCAAACTCCTTCACGTGCTATCACAAATAATTTGGAATTATATCCACTACCAAAACACATACAACAACTTAATTTACATGAGAGCATCATAATTCAAACAGTGCACCCATTTCAAGCAATAATACGCCTTCAACCAAAAACAGCAGAATTACCTCCAACTGAATTAGTGAAAGGTATTCGTGGAAAAGTAGTGTATTTACCATTAGACCTAAAAGAAAATGTGCAGACTCTAGGAGTGCAACGTCCAATGGAGCAATCTTAAATTATCTTAATAAATGGAGTAACTAAAAAAAAAGAAAATAATATGGCAACAGCTGGTAAATTTACATAAAGTTAGACAAGCCTTGCAATATCTAAAAGAGAATAATGAGTACTACAAAAACATTAATATTGAAGAAAACTTGAAGGATACAGCTGAAATAATTAAAGAGACACAAGAAGCTGGTCAATTTGAGCTCCTAGATCCTGCTACAATATCAAATATTATACAATTCATCCATTTCACTCTAATGACACCATAGAAGACGCACTAGAAACGTACAAAATGCATCAAACAAAAGGATCACCAATCAGCATATGGGAAAAAAGTATAGAAGCACGTGCGTTTCCTCTACTATTTCATACTGGCAAAGGAGGAAGGTACGATGATAGACCTATTCAAATATAAGCATCAGAATACTGCTCATTATGGGTGTATTCTGAAGATCCCAGATTTAGACAAAATGTGGAATGCATATTCCACCTACTCTTTGAAAGTGAACTAGCAACTTTATATTACGGAGTTGCACACACATTAAAATCAGGATCTCACTTTCAAAATATGTCAGCTACACAATTATTACAAAAAGTGCAACAAAAAGATGAGGTTTTACAATCAAATATTACAAATCTATTAGCAAATATGCCTAGTACTAAAGAGAACTGGTTTCGATGTCATGGAGATGTACTTTGTATAATCAGAAACATTGGCCCACCCACTTGGTTTGTTACATTAAGTTGTGCAGAATATGCATGGGAAGAATTACATGATTTCCTATGCATATCAAACAAAAACAAAACAAACAGATATACTAACACCTGGAGAACTTTGTTCTCTGGATCCTGTTAATGTTTCAAGATATTTTCACCATCGCTTCATTGCTTTGCTACACTTTATTTGTAATAAAACGTTTTCTCTCCTTGGAGAAGTGCAACACTTCTTTTGGAGAAAAGAATACCAAGCCAGAGGAGCACCACATATCCACATGCTTTTATGGATTAAAGATGCTCATAAATTTGGTCAAGACAGTGATGCCACTGTTTTACAGTTTATTGAAAAATATGTCAATTGTGAAATTCCATCAGAAGCCACAAATAGTGATCTTCATGCACATATTTTACAATTTCAAAGACACAAATGTGGCAAATATTGTCGTCGCAAATACAAAAACAAAGGGAAATACTACACCAAATGCTGCTTTGGTTTCCCTAGACCGGTTACAAATACAGGTCAAGTGAACAACCTCATGTCTTCAGTTAGACATAGTGTTAAAGGTAAGTCACCTAAAAATACATATTACATAAAAAGAACAGAAGAAGAAAAATACATCAATTATTACAATGCAATCATTGCCCACTTATGGAATGCAAACATAAATGTGCAGTACATTGCAGACAATTCCACTGCAGTTGCACGTTATGTTACAGCATACTTAACCAAAGCAGAAAAAACAGAGCTCCAAGACCTCTGGAATGACCTGTCATGAGACAAAATAGTGTCTCAGAAATTATACATCTTGGGCATAAAAATGCTCTCCCATAGAGAATGTGGATCCTATGAAGCAGCAGATCGTTTAACTGGTACTGCATTGTATGGTAAATCTGAAAATATAGTATGGCTAAGTCTTGGTCCTGCTAAATCTAGAAAAAGAGTTCTAAAATCATATGAAGATATAGAAACAATAGCCAAACATGATCCCAACAGCCAAGACATTTTAAAAAACAATTTATTGAACACATACTACCCAAACAGAAGTAATAATTTGGAAACCATGTGTCTATACCATATAGCCCAAAACTTCACATACAAAAATAATATAAAACCCAATTTAAAAAAAGGTAAATACAGAGTGACAAACTGTGAAGGCAGCTTAGTAGAACTCACCAAACCAAATTTAATTAATCATATCAAATTGTCATTAAAGACTCCTCAACATAAAGAACTATATTACAAGTCCCTGCTACAACTCTTTAAACCATGGAGAAAAGAAGAAGTAATACTAGATAACTATGACTCATATGAAGACGCTTTCAAAGCAAATGAAAGCACTATAACTGATGTAAACTTTACACAGTACAAAACAATGTTGCACAATGAACAGCAACACGAAGAAGAACTCCAGGCCCAACTAGATAAGGACACTCCTGACAGTAGTCAACCTTCTGTAACAGGAAGCCAAGAACCACTGGGAGAACCACTAATAACAAATGAGGCAGAATTAGCTATGACAGAAGTAGAAAATACCATGTGTCAGTATGAAGATAAAGAAGACTTAACTATACTACAATCAAAACTAAACAATGAGCAACGTAGCATTTTTCAAGAAGTAACAAATTAAATTGTGCGTGGTGTACAACATGAAAACAAAGAATGCACCTACCAAAATTACAAACCTATATTACTGTACGTCAGTGGTGAAGGTGGTTCTGGCAAAACATTCCTAATCAAAATCATCAGTAGGTTCCTTCAACAATTGACAAACAACAAACTGTCAGCTGTTGTCACTGCCCCCACAGGTTTAGCTGCCTACAACATAGGCGGTGTCACTTTACACCGATTACTACTCCTGCCAGTAGAACACCAAAACAAATTAGACTATTAAAACATTTCTACAGAAGCTGCAATGGAACTACGCAGAGTATTAAAACAAATGAAAATGCTACTAATAGATGAAGTGAGCATGGTGTCCAACCTAATATTGGCTTTGATTCACCTCAGATTACAAGAAGTACTCAAAACAAACTACAAAGAGCTCTTTGCAGGAAAACACATTATTGTTTTCGGAGATCTTCTCCAATTGACACCAGTACAAGGGGAGCCTAGTTTTAAAACATTAGGACACAAACTGTGCCGTAAAACTGTTGGCAGCATTGGAAATGTTAAGCTTTGGCAACAATTCCAATACAGAGAATTAAAAGAAAACATGCGGCAATCTGCAGATCTCACTTATGCCAACATCTTAAAAAGTATTAGAGTTAGTATACTATCTAAAGAAGCACCAGCAATATTGAAAACCCGGCACATTCATGCACTTTATGGCAATAATGCATGTGCTACAGATGTTATGGAACAATTAGCCCACAAAAATGTCAATTGTATGGCTTTAATGCCAACTCTTGCAAGCTGTTTCAAATTCAATGAAATAATGTTAAATAAAGAAATGCAGCCAATAATGGAAATTAGCGCCAAAGACAAACTAGAAGTACATGGTATGACACTACCCGTGTGTGAGCAAGCCACAACAAGACTAAACAGTTTAGAAAATTCAATCTCCAACAGAGCTGGGTTGGAAAAGATATTAAAATTATCCTTAAATTGCAGAGTAATGCTTAAACGTAACCTTGACGTGGACCAAGGACTAGTTAATGGAGCACTGGGTACAGTTGTTGGCTTTCAAACATACCCACATGACAACAAAATTCAGTTTGTCAATATTCTCTTTGACAAACTTTCAGAAGTAAAAAGGATAGGACGCTCAACAGCTCGATTCCTTCTCTTCAAAGACATGTATGCACGCAGAGAACAATTTTCTCTAACTCTTGCATACGCAGTCACCATTCATAAATCACAAGGTTTTACCCTAGACAAAGCATTGATAAACATTGGTAGCACAGTCTTTAAAGAAGGCATGAGCTACGTAGCACTATCACACTTACGTACACTTGACGGTCTATTTCTAATCAACTTTGATGCAAGTAAAGTAAACGCTGATATTCCTTGCATTTTAGAATACAATAGACTTCGTCCACTATACACCCCCCATCTAAACACATTCTGTTCCACAAAAAGTAAAATGTTGTAAAAGAAAACTAAATCAAACAGAAATGCAACAGGATGTCACTGAAAATCCTCCAAAGAGACTAAAAAAACTAAAACTTCATCAAGTACGACAAGCATAAAATAACCAATTAGGGAAAGTAAACCAAGTACTTCATCAAAGAAGGAAGACAAACTAAAAAAGAATCACTCAGATACAGAACTACCTGGTCCATTTAAACTCTCAAATATAGTTGGTGTAAGTTGCTACGAAAATGTAGCAATGAATATTCTATTTCAATTACCACCAACTGTTGACAACATTTACTTACACAGTACAAACCAATTGTGTTTGCAATTGTTAGTACTTCATAGAAATGCAACAAACAATCATGAAAACACGTACTACTTTTTGGAATGGTGAAATTCACTATAAACTCACAGGAAGATACACAAATATTTCTAATGTACTTACTACAAGTACTAGACAACAAAAGCATACCTATAAATGAAATCTTCCAGATTTCATACATGTGGAAACATACATGCACTCTCTGCAACAGTGTGACCCAAGAACAAATCCACAATGAACGCTTCGTATATATATCAATACCTAATTGTGAATCCATTCCATTTCAGCAACTTGTACAACATGCAAACCATGGTAGATTATGTTCTACCTGCAATTCGGATAATCGCTCCACCTTACTAATACAAACACATAGTAAATACGTAATACTAATGCTTCTACGTTACAATGCAGATGGTACCAAAAACAACTGCAAGCTGACTGGATTCACACATGCTCAAGTATCACTTGGTAAGAAAACCTTCACAACAATAGGTATAATCTACCACGCAGGAGCCGCAACCAATTCAGGTCACTACACTGCATATATAAAAAAGAAATGTGGATGGTTTGAATGCAATGATAGTACCATTACTCTAAAGATTACCAGCAAATCTTTCAAACGCTTATTTATTGTTCTTAAAATCAAAATGTATTAACTAAACTGTACTTAAATCTTAACTAAACTTGTAGTAAAAAAATATAAACTGTTAGAATATTCCAACAGGTATCTAACTGCCCGAAGATTCTACAACATCTAATCAGATAAATGAATACCACTAAATTATATAAAAAAAATAGACAGTTAGAATATGCCAACTGGTATCTAACTGTCCCAAAATTGTACAATATCAAAGCTGATAAATCAATACCACTAAATTATATAAGAAAATAGACAGTTAGAATACGCCAACTGATATCTAACTGCTCCAAAAATTTTCAATATCCAAACAGATCAATCAATACCACTAAATTACATCAAAAATTAAACAGTTAGAATACGCCAACTGGTATATAACTGCTCCAAAATTTTACAATATGCAAACAAGTGAAAACAAACAAACAAATAGACTGTAGCATAACAAAAAAAGGTTTTTTTTAATCCAACATGGATTTTTCTTTCTCCCACACACCCAATGATTTTAGCAACAAACACAGAAACTGAGCAAATTGCACAGTACACTGGTTTGTAATCTACTAAATATGAGGGTAAAAAAAATGTTGATTATTCAATGTTATAAGTCGTTACAAAATACCAATACTAACATGATCTTTTCTTTTATCACAGAAATGAACAAGAAATACATGTACTCCAGTTACTAAACCAAACAGTAAGTATATTATAATAAGTACAACCATTGCAATATATCACACCCATAATAGCTTTTAACTTTGTTCCGTATAAATTTGTTCTTGGATCCCAAACTTATAAGCCACTATGAGTGTGATGTGCTGTGGTGGTTGTGGCCAGGGCATAGAGTCTTAGGAGCATGGCCATATGGCCATGCTCCCAAGACTCTATGCCCTGGCCACAACCACCGCAGCATATCACACCCATAAAGTCAAACATTTTAACTATGCCTTATGGGAACTTTTAATGTCCGCGGACATGATGAGTGTTCTTAGAACACTTTCAACATGCCAGCGAACAATACGGACAGCGTCCTCAGGACACCCCCATTTTGTTTATTTACAAACATTTCAGGACACCGCGAGTGTTCTTAGAACACTTTCAACTTGCCAGTGAACAATACGGACAGTGTCCTCAGGATACCCCATTTTGTTTATTTACGAACATTTCATGACACTGCGAGTGTTCTTAGAACACTTTCAACTTGCCAGCAAACAATACGGACAGCGTCCTCAGGACACCCCCATTTTGTTTATTTACTTACATTTCAGGACACCGCGAGTGTTCGTAGAACACTTTCAACTTGCCAGTGAACAATACGGACAGCGTCCTCAGGACACCCTCATTTTGTTTATTTACGAACATTTCAGGACACTGCGAGTGTTCTTAGAACACTTTCAACTTGCCAGCGAACAATACGGACAGCGTCCTCAGGACACCCCCATTTTGCTTATTTACGAACATTTCAGGACACCGCAAGTGTTCTTAGAAAACTTTCAACTTGCCAGTGAACGATACGGACAGCGTCCTCAGGACACCCCCATTTTGTTTATTTACGAACATTTGAGGACACCGCGAGTGTTCTTAGAACACTTTCAACTTGCCAGCGAACAATACGGACAGCGTCCTCAGGACACCCCCACTTTGTTTATTTACAAACATTTCAGGACACCCCAAGTGTTCTTAGAACACTTTCAACTTGCCAGCGAACAATACGGACAGCGTCCTCAGGACACCCCCATTTTGTTTATTTACGAACATTTCAGGACACCGCAAGTGTTCTTAGAACACTTTCAACTTGTCAGCGAACAATACGCACAGCGTCCTCAGGACACCCCCATTTTGTTTATTTACAAACATTTCAGGGCACCGCGAGTGTTCTTAGAACACTTTCAACTTGCCAGCGAACAATACAGACAGCGTCCTCAGGACACCCCCATTTTGTTTATTGACGAACATCCCAGAACACATGATATATTCTTAGAACAGTTTCAACTTATCTGCGAACAAAACGAACAGGCATACCCTTTCTCAGGACATCTCCATTTTATTTATTTACAAACATTTCAGGACACTGCGTTCTCAGGACAGATAAAGTTGTTCATGATCGGTCTCCCGATCACCCTTTATATCTTGTTACCAACATTATAAACACAAACCCTTGTACGGACTTTTAATCAAAATTATTTCCATATGAGATGTCATCAATGCCATTTGTGATGTCATCTTTGATGTTCTCGGTGTTAGTTTTAAGAATGCACCGTGGTGGCATGAGTTATGGTTGCTTAGCTTAACATAACTGGCGAATTTCATGGGTTTTTCGATTTTACTTGTAACCATACTGTTTTTACTGAATTTCATAGGTTTTTATTAGTGCAACTTAGCCATAACGTCCCTTTAACAAAGTTTTTTTAGTGATTTTCATATATTTTTATTAGTCCAACTTAACCATAACGTCCCGTTAACAAGGTTTTTTCATTGAATTTCATAGGTGTTTATTAGTGCAACTTAACCATAATGCCCTTTAACAACATTTTTTCAGTGAATTTCATGGGTTTTTACCAGTGCAAGCTATTTTCCTACAATTTACTAATATCATCCTTACCAAATATAACAATATATTTGTCCAATTTACAAAGTGTCAACTTAAAACTGCCGTTTCCCACCTTCTAGAATCATTTTTAACACTTTTATACACGTGTTTCAACTATTTCAATTAGTTTTGCATCCGTAGACATCTACAAACATCTGACTTCATTGCGGACCTTTCGGACAGTGCCACAAGACCATGCACTGGCGCGCGGCATGATGACGTGTCTGAGAACCCTCCCACACTTCACGATAAGATCAGTGCTTCGCGGACAGTCAGAACTGCCTTTTCTACTGACCTAGGAACTTTCAACTTCAAAATTTCCCTTGCACACCTCCTACACCTTTTCGTTCTCATTATCCATTACCAATCTAGTACACAGTACATACTTGGAAGAATTTTATCAAAACTGCTATTCATCTTAAAAATGGCATCAGGTGTTGCCATCCCTCCTCCCCAAGAGCCACCACCAGCTGGAGGACATTCACAACAAAAATAAGTGCAGTACAAAGACAATAAAGAGGACCAAGAAGATGAGGTAGATGAAGTGCCTACTTCTAGCACCAAGATCGAATCATGGGTGTGCCAGTTCTTTGCTACTGTTGGGAGTGTACCAAAGGCTAAAACTACCAAAGTGAAATGCACTGTACTCAGTCACAGACTACCTGGACAGTACTCCTACGGGACCATCTCCATATGCTGCCACACCAAATCCAATGACCGCAATGCTCTCAGAAAGGTTGTTCCTTTCTCAGCAAGTAGTAAACTGTCTTCCTCGACCTCATCTTCCTCAACAAATACTGTAACCACACAGCCAGGGGTTTGCAGGCATTGGTGCATTATAAATAAACAAATAAATAAATAAGGAGGGCTATGGACCATTATCGTCCATTGCAGCCCCTGAAATGAGGGATAAAGGCCATTAGCACCCCTGGATCCCAAAGCGGGAACCTAGGGTGCTAAAACATAGATTTTTCTTCCTACAGCGGGACACCTGCGGCGTCCCGCTATAAGAAGGAAAATCATTTTCCGAGACAGCCAACATGGAAAGAGAAGGCGCGCTCCGTACACAGCCCCCCTTCCTTGCCATGGCAGCCTGCAAAACCCTATAAACATATTACCACAAGCACTTTTTTCCCTTTCAAACCTATCCTACCTTTGAATAACTTTACCACATAGCCGGTCCCAGGTAGACATAGCCACTTTAACACAATTTTTCATCCCTAGCGGTCATGGCCAGTAGCCAGATTGTCCGCGTCATGACCTTATGCCATGACCCAGACAATCTGGCTACTGCCCACGGCCACAGGCTATACTCAGTCACCAAAGGTATATGACAATTTTTTGTACCTACATTATTACACTTGTCAAAAAATAAAACACAGGCATATTTGCAAACCATGCTTTAATGTCCTTGCCAATGCTCCTCACGAATTTGCTTGAAATCCGCCCATGTTTTTAAAAGTGTCAAAATGTATGTACATACAATAGTAACTTAGCCCCCACTTGACAAAATCCATTCAGTCTTTACACAAACATTGAAAGTTGGGTCTATAATCTTTCTCAAAATCTTTGTCCACATTCGTAAAATAGCAACAAAGTTGTAGCCATCTAAAAATGTTGAGACTCCCCTCTGATTTCGACCCCTCTTGAGAAAACCCCACCAAACTTTAGAAAACCATTTATATCTAGATCAAAATTGTTTTGCCAAATGTTGTGCAGATTTGTCAAATGACACCACATTTATGTGCCTTTACAATGTTTTGGGACCCCACTTCTAATTTTGCCCCTCTTGACAGAATCCCACAAAACTTTGCAAAACCATTCAGGATTAGTTTTAGAATTAAATTGCAATGTTGCATGCAGTTTCATTGTGTGGTGCAAAAGTTATAAGCCATCCAAAAACTGCTTTTTCCCAACCCTGTAATGAAGAAATAGGTACAGATGTCCCATCTGAAGTGTCCGCGAACACCACTGGACTGCCCCAGGACATCTGGAGTGTTTGCAGACTTTCGGGGGGTGAAACAACCCATTTTTGGCTTCTTATGGCCATATCAATCCAATCCTCATCCCGTCCACATCCCCAGAGATTGTTTGTTGAGTTTAACAAGTGGAATGCTGCTTTTTTTTAATGTTTTCACTGCGCTGTCCGCAGACCCCAAAAAATCTGTGAATCCAAGATGGCGGGCGTTTCATGAAAACCGATGCATTTCACGTTTTCTCACCAACCAATCAACGGCCGCGTTCCGTTGTCCGCGGACAGCACAAAAGTCAGCACATTTTCTGGCCAATCAGAGGCCACTCTGCGAACAGCACAGCCAATCAGAGGCCAGTCAGCCGGACCCAACAGGGAAGTGATTCCGCAGAGCGGACATAGATATCTCTAATTTCTTTGCCTTAAGTTTTGGTTGTTTAAAAAAAAAAACTACTGGATGGATTTACACCAAAGTAACAAAAGCACACTTTCGGGACCAAGCTGCCGCTCCTGCCGCTGTAGGCGCAACAGAATTTTTTCCCCATTATGTCTATGGGAAAAAAAGACAATTTGGGACCCCCCTATAACTTCCCCCCCCCCTTGACCAAACCTCACCAAACTTTGCAAAATAATTCAGAGTGGGCCGTATACTTTTTTTTGCAAAGTTTGGTGAGGATTCGTCCAGGGGGAGCAAAGTTATGAGCCACCTAAAAAGTGCTCTTCCTATGGGTTTTGAAACTTTACCATAACTGCATGGCCGCTTCCGCAGGCCATCTAATGTGTGTATATATATGTACACACACACACACACACACACCTAGGACAGAATTAGAATTGGTACTTTATCCAGGTAAAGGTATCTATGGGCCAACACAGTGCCTCTTTGATCTGTCGCTCTTTAGGTGAAAGACACTTTTCAAAAATGTACAATATGTTTCTTGCAAGTACTGTAAAATCCTCCTCCCTGACCGTGCACTGTAGATATAATCTTCCCTTCACAGTCATGATGACATGAAAAATATATTATAGGGTAAAATGATGAATGTGGTTATAAACAAAACCTGAGATAAGATTTAAGTATTCATATTTCTATCATGTTTATACAAGGAGATAACCCCCTGAAGCAAACTTGACCACAACATTTGTTATTCTGTGCATTGGTCCAATTATTCGCTGTCCAAAATCAATTTAGGGGCATGTGAGAATAAATCTACTCGGTGCACAATATCATGTGCTGCAGTGAGATATGAGGCATCACTGGACAGGAACAAAAGGCCACAACTCATAAATAGTCCCGAAATTGCTTGCAGGACACACCACAATCAAGTGTACAATCTTATCGAGGTAATAACGTAAAGATTACACTTCGACTCAGGTGCAAGCTTTATACTAAATACTGCGTGTCAAGCTTGAATATTAAGAAGCAGGACTCTTTGTTTATATAGTAACAAAGCAGCATTTAGCAAAAAAATCCAGTCAGTCAAATTATTTCATATTCTTTTCACCTCTAGCCAGGGAATTGCTTTCCTGAAGAATTCCACAAAACATTGGTTGTTTACTCATGCAAAGGGGGCGGGTTGGTAAGTCCATTCCAGGACATCTGAAATAAAATTACTTTTCTGTTCTGTTCCTCACTCACGCGACCCGACTTGGGCTGCCAATTCTGTCATGAGGAAAAGTTAGCAAGAGGTTTCCTGATACAGTAGCACCATCTTGAACATGGCCGGAGACAGCATCTTTCCACCAATTTCTGTCAGTTTCTTGTTTAGTCGGGTTCTGCAACCTCTCTTGCAAATTTCGACATTGAGCCAGATTGTCTAGCATTTGCACATGTGCCAAAAATGGAGAACGTGCGTAGCTAAAGCGACATTGAGCAAACAGGTTTTGTCACCATCCGTATTATATAAATGCCTTTTCACCAGCGTAAAAAATAAATAAATCAGGATTTTGCTGTACTATGTTTGATTCACAACATAAATAATGCGTTACCCCAAAAACGTTAAAAAAACAGTCTGCTTCATTCTTACTCTAGTGAATTTTCTTTTGATAATACAGACTAGTTTAAACCAGTTTCCTCAATTCTGCAACATTGCAGCAACATTGGTATTAAATGAATTTGCTCATTTTTGCACAAATACAGAGTTTTGATAAACTGACCCCTGTTATTATTCAACTGTTCTATAGATGAACTAGACAGTACGCATGGAGATGTAGCCAGGAATATTTTTTCGGCTTTAACTGATGCATCACCAAACTGAGTTTGTTATCACGGGTTCTCAACTCTTTACGCTTCTGGCAAACCATTATCTCCAGTAAGTTCTTTGCTGTGAGAGGCTTAAATGAGTGGCTTTCGTGTCTAACTTCCTATTAACTCACAGTGCTCCCAGGCCGTAAGATAAAACACAATTCTTCTATTCATACAAAGTTGGTTAGTGCAATGTTGGTGGCTCAAGAGCCAAGGCACACAATAAATGCACCTATGTTCGCCACTTTAGTTTGCGAGATGAACTAATTCAGCATTTGAAATTGACCCCACATGAGTGCTTAATTTGTAAAAAAAAAAAAAAGTGCCAGGGCCCAAATATTTTCTAGCATGCCTGTGACACTGCAGGTGGGCAGTTCCCCAACACTGCTGCTATCAGCCATAGCTGCTCCCCATAGTGCCGACATAGTTGGGCTTACACTGCAGCTCACACCTGTTCATTGTAATTGATGGATGCACAGACTATCAACACGTCATAATTAAAGTAAGTCTGAGACAATAAGTGCCGGGGCTCAAAAATAAGTGCTAGGGCTGAGCCCAGCAAACACCCCCACAAATTAAGCACTGGCCCACATGCAGCTGTATAGCTCCTTTTTAATGAAGGCAAATGTGAGTGGGTATCAGCAGTAGGATGCTCTGGCTTAGATGCTGCTAATTTTGTTGAATCTGGATAGCAAGATGAACTAGAGTCCTGCTTATCCGTGAATATAGTCCAGATGATAGAGAAGATTCATCTCTGCAGTAAGACAGCTCAATGGATTAATGCACCTACTTCAGTGATCTCAGTTTAAAGCGCTGGTCACGGGTTTGAACAGGAATGAATGACTACTCCTCCATTCTGGCACAAGTTGATAAAATAACTGCTTTTAGTGGACATTGACGACACGTAGTATACAATTTAAAGAATCACTCATAAAGTAGCCGTGCCTAACTCTGCGTTTTGTACTTAAGTCATTGGTAAGTGTATGACCATTGTGGTTGTTATAGTAAAATAAAGGAGGTCTGTGACATACATCTATCTCTGAGGCCCATAGTGTTTGGGTATAACATACCTTTAGTTTACTATAATACCCACAATAATCATACATTTACCAATGACCGAAGGACAAAAAGGAGATTTAGGTACGGCTACTATAGGAGTGCGCTTGATGCAGCAATCCATCTTTCTGAGGTTGTTTCAGTGAGCAACACTAGCTTCATACTTTTACAATCAGGAGAGTCCATCAGTGGTAATTGATAATCTCTGCACCACCACTAGCTCTGGGTCAGACAAAGGCACAAGTCAAGTCTGCATGGTAAAGCCAGCTATGCCTGCTATAGTGCTTGTTAGAAGAGTAATATTGTGATGTTAAGTATCCTTTTTGGTGGTTCCCCTGGAAAAGATGGAGAAGATATTTCCTCTAAATGTTTTTTTTTTCATATGATTATTTTTGTCAACTGAAAGTAGAGAGTTAATTTGGTTTTGTATTTTAAACAATCTGATGCCTGCAATCCATCAATCTGTAAACTGACATTGTATTTCTTTTGAATATCCAATGTCAAGAACGGTTGTGACCTCTTGAACTCACTGTTTACTTAAGCTTTAATCAGCACGAAACTAATATTAACTTAACACGAATATAAATTTAAATGGTTTAAAAATTCCGGGCTGTTCTTCAAACTCGGAATACCGTGAACAATCATTGATTCGTAGTTGGGACATATGTATTCATCCAGGCCTGACTGATAAATCATAACCCTATCACGTTTTCAGGTTACTATGGGCCTCATTCCGAAGTGGGCGGTAAGGGGTTAACGGCGCTGCTAAGGGTGCCGGTGCCGTTAACCCCTTACTGCCGCATTATGAGATCCTTTAGCGGGTCCCGCTAAGGGTGGCTGGTTTTACCAGGCGCCCTCAGTGGGAGCCGCTAAAGGACCAGCATGCTAACAACGGGCCCGTTATTAACAGGCCCGTTGTTAGCATGGTCACCATTCCCATTGAGCCCTATGGGGGCTCGAATGGGAATGGGGATGGGTTCCCTGAATGGGGAAATACCAGGTCCTCCAAGGTTGGAATGGCCCAGTAATTCCCATTCAGGGAACCCGGACCCAGTATACGGTAAGGGGGTAGCCATGGCGCCAGTAGCGCCATGGCTACCTCCAACCTCGGAATGAGGCTCAATGTCTTTACAATAGCACAAAGACAATATATGGATTTAACTAATCATCATTTTCTTCAAAGAGAGCAGACCAACAGTTCACCATATTAGAAGAGCAATCAATGAAGAAGGCAGTAACAAACGAAGGCAGTAACAGACGAGGAGACAGAAAAAAGACCTGTGAAAAAAGGACCATTTTACTCCTTTGATTCTGCTGCTTTTTGTCCATTTTCTCTCAACCTATGTTTGTCTCCATCATGGCCACAGCTGCTTTCTCTCATTCGTTTATACTGAATGTGGCCCATTTTCAAATCCAATCTGAGTTAGTGCATGTCTTATATTATCCTCAAAAAAATTGATAATTTTCGTGCACAGCGCGCTCTGAAACCAGAGTGTAATCCTGCTTGTTCATCCCATTAAATCTTTTTTAGACTAATATATAGATGAACTGTTTTCCTGTTGGCCAAGTGTAAAGTGCAGGGAGTCACTAATTATAGCTGCAGTGAGTTAGAATCCACATTTGTAGTTCCAAAGCCTTGTGGTATGGACTCCTCGCCATGCCTTAACAAATACCTAGGCGCACATGGTGCTATTTTTAAAATGTTCATAAACTTTTAGCCCTTTGATTCGAAACATGCCTATGTCACTGTGTCCATGTTGTACAGGTTCAGGACAGCATTTTACCTTATACGTAGATAAAAGACGTATTTGCTGTGTCTCCAAACATTGCCGTTAAAATATGTGTGTTGGGAGGCAGATGAATACGTCATCCTTAGCGTCTGTCCCTCACCCGCACCAGTACCGCAAAGGTGAGAGACTTTACTCATTGAGACTGATGTTACGCACTTATCCCCCACAGGTACAGCAGGGCTTGGGGACAAAGAGAGCTGAAGATGGCCAAAGCATTCAAACTAACAATGTAACAGTTGAAAAGCATGCATTAGACACAAAGCAATCATGCACTCCACATGAATAAAACATACAGTAGGTAATATATGCATTTAGACATGAAGAAAATTAACAGAGCATCCACAGACATAAAGAACACTAATATGAACAGTGCATAAAGGGAATGCAATATGAACGACATGCAAATATAGCTCGTTTACACTGGAGCAAGAGTCTAGTAGGGCAGCCATTTTATTAAAAATGGAAGCCGAACGAAGCAAGCCTCTGGAAAACTGAAAAGGCTGAATCCACAGAAGTACATATCCGTGCAGAGTTCAGACAGTGGCTCGCAACAAGTGCCAAAGGTAAAGTGAAATTAGGGAGGATCTGAATGACGGAACAAAGGCAGGAGATAGCAATTCCCAATACACAAGCAGTATATGCCCAGATTAATTAACAGTTTCAGAAGGGTACAACAACCTTTTGATGGACAGGTGCAGTGAAACAGTAAACCAAAAGACTCCATAAAAAATAGCTCAACAGTGTCCCCACGGGCAACAGAAAACACGCCACAAAACATTATTATAAAAATGCCTCAATAAATAGGAAGTAAATGTATTCTAAACACGGCACGAGACCCAAAATTAAAGAACACTGGCCATTCGTAAAAAGAAGCAAAAACAGATAGTACATCTGCCGTACTCCCTAAGCCACACATAGACACGAGACACCACACAAGGCCAAGTACAAAGGGATTGCCCAGTCTCATGGCCTGAGAATGAGGGATGGCAACTTTTATTGGAAAACATAACAGCCCATGGGCCTCTTGTAGCTTGTGAAATCACCTTTTTTGAGACTTCACGAATCATGAATGTCCCTCACTAATTGGGTGACATTGTATTTTGGAAGATCATGAAAAAATATGTTAATTAAATCTCTATTGTTCGTATTTACCTACCAAGAAGTTAGTGCAACTGCAAGCTTCGACTCTTGGGCAAATTCTCTTTGAGATTGGTTGTCACCACACACCAAATTGCATGCAGCTTTACATGCCACTTGAGCTTTTCTATATGTAGAAAAGAAAACTGTTTTGAAATGGTTGCCTTAACGGTAGACCCTTTATAGTAGTGTTGGTCTTCTAGAACTGCAAAGAAGCTTGAAAAATCAGGTGAAAATACCCATTTCGCATACTCCATGTTATTGAGGTCACACTTTATTCCAAATGAAGACATGATCTGTTCTTACAGCTCTAGATGTCCCCACATAGAATACTTAGTATTTTTATGATAAGGGGATCATACAAGTGTGTACGGGCTATTTGTTTGGAATCATCCAAAATGACAGAGATTAAAAAAGACTGAATGGGTGATTTGGCCGAATTTCGGCCGTTCGAAAATTCCGAATGGCTGAAAAGTTTGACCAAATCATCACTCAGTGCTAAGGGCTGCAGTGGGCCCGGGTGTGACCCTGCAACCGATCCCATAAAGCCCCCCAAAAAAGGATCCGGTGGAACAGATTCCCAATCACGGAAGTGAAAGGAAACAGGCGTTGCAGGGACAGAGTGAGTCTGCGGCCTCCGCAAGGTAAGTAGGGGAGTGGGGGTGGGTGTGTGGGTGTGGGTGGGGGCAGGGGTGGATCCAATTCAGAAATGTTCAGGGGAGAAAAGACCAAAGGTTATGTACAAACAAATAATCTTCAGTCTTTTCTTCCTCAAATTTATTTTATTTATTTATTTTATTTTTTACATTTGTAAAGCGCACTGCAGCCCTAAGGCATAGAGGTGCTGATAAGTGGTACATAAGAAGGCTTGATTAAGGGTTACAAAAAAGCCACCCCAGAGGAGTTCTTAGAATATACATACAGAGTTACAGATACATAGGTCCAGGGTAGCGAAACAAAGAACAGGCACATAATTTGAAGAGACTAGTCTTGATGGCCTTGCGAAAGGCAGTGTGAGAGTCGAGTCGTCTGATGTGCGGTGGAAGGGAGTTCCAGAGGGTGGATGCATGGTGGGAAAGCTTGTGCCACCAGCACGCACTCTGCGGGTTTTTGGCACAGTTAGTAAGTTGGAATAGGCCTCTCTGCAGGGGCTGGAAGCACAGGGTTTAGAAAATCTCTGGACGAGATATGTAGGGGCCTGATCGTGAAGACATTTGTGCGTGAGGGCAAGGGTTTTGAACAGGATTCTTTCCTTGACTGGGAGCCAATGGACCTGACGCCTGAGGTCAGAGATGTGGTCCCTGCGTGATAGTCCAGTGGCGGCCCTTAGGGCATTATTTTGGACTAGTTGGAGTTTAGCTAGGTTTTTTCCTGACGTCCCTATTAGAAGGGCGTTGCAATAGTCCACTCTTGAGCCAATGATTGCCCTGGCGATAGTTAGGCAATTCTGTTGGGAGAGGTACGGTCTGATTGCGTTAAGCAGTTTGGACTAGTAGGCTGAGGAGGATGCAATGGCATTGACCTGCCTGTTCATGTTCTAGTTCGGGTCCAGGTAGACACCCAAGGTCTTGACTGTTTGGGAGACAGGGATAGGAATATTATCTATGGTGAAGGAGTTGTATTGCTTGTCCAGCTTGGCCAGGGTGGACGGGGAGCCAATCAGCAGAAGCTCGGTTTTCTCGCTGTTGAGGCATAACCAGTTTTCTGCCATCCAGGATTGGATCGTGGTGTAAGTGGAGTTGAGCGTGTTCAGGTCAGACAGGTAGTCCCCGGAGAGGGGGATAAGCACCTGAGTGTCATCAGCATAGTTCGTGTATGAGATGCCCAGGGCGTCAAGGATCTTGAACAGCGGCCTCGTGAAGAGGTTGTAGAGGGTAGGGGCAATGCATGATCCCTGTGGGACGCCACATTGGATGATGCTCGGGTCAGCGCAGGAAGAGTCGGAGAAGACCTTCATTGCTCTGTCCTGCAGGAAGGAGGTTATCCAGTTGCAGGCAGTCGGGGAGAAGTTGGCTGTGGTGGCAAGATGGTGGCATAGGGTCTTGTGATCCACCAGATCGAATGCAGCTGATAGGTCCAAAAGGAGGAGTAGAGCAGGTTTGCCTGCATCTCTGAAGTCGTCCATCTGGTTTTTGAGGTCAAGAAGTGCCGTTTCGGTGCCATGTCTTGGCCTGAAGCCTGACTGCCGAAGACCAAGAAGATGGTTATCTTCGAGGAATTTTTGAACTTGCAGGTAAGCTGCTTTGTCCAAGATTTTTAGTAAAAATGGGACAGTGGTAATGGGTCTATAATTCCCTGGTACCGAAGGGTCTAAGGAGGGTTTTTTGATAAGCGGACGAACCCATGCTTCCTTGAGCTCAGCTGGAACATGGCCAGACTTGAATGAAGCATTAATGAAGGCAGTGATGAGGGGGACAAGGGCAGGGGCACAGTCCTTGATCACCTGGGCTGGGCAGACGTCCCCTTTACGATTGGAGGGCTTGATGGATCTAAGGAGGGCAGCGACTTCGGTTTCAGTCATGTCCTTGAACTCAAACAGAGGGGCTTGGCTGGTGTCAGCTAGTGGAGCAGGGGAGCCAGTGTGTTTGGCTAGAAGGTTGTTGAGGGCTTTTTGGTGTGCAAGGATCTTGGCGTGTAGAGTGTCCAATTTATCCAGCATGGCGGATTGAATTTTGTTGCACCAGGCTTCATCTTTTAGGAGAGTAGAAGGGGGGGACGCAGGGGTCTCAAGCTCTCTAAAGATGGAGAAGATTTCTTTGGTCCCTGATTTGGCTTCTGAAATCCTAGTGTTGAAGGAAGACGCCTTAGCCTTGATTATGGAGATTTTGTATTCAGTGGATAGGGCCTTAAAAGCTGCTTTAGTGGTGTCTTTGGGGTTATTCTTCCAGGCAGAGAGTGCAGCTCTTTTTTTTGACGTAGCTGTGAGAGCTCCTGGGTGAACCAGGCATTGGTATGTTTGACCTTTTTTGCTTTTTTGAGGGTAAGAGGGGCTACAGTGTCCACGGCTTTGGTGATGATCCTTTTGAAGTCTTTAGCAAGTACTGGTGGATCATTAGAGAAGGGCGGAGATAGTGCAGGTACGAGGAGATGTTTAGTAAGGTTCTCCTTTGTGAGCTGCCGAGAGCTTCTGGTGAGTGCGGCAGGGAGGGAAGTCGCTGGCCTATGCGGCCCTTTTGATGTGGTGAGTTCAAATTTAATGCAATGGTGGTCAGACCAAGGGATAGGGGAGATGTCTTTGACCTCAAGGGTGCAGTTGTGGTGGGCAACCCAATCTAGCGTCCGCCCTTTAGAGTGGGTAGGCCTGGAGATAGATTGGGAGAACCCAAGGTTGGAGAGAGCTTTATTGAGGGCAGTGGCGTGGGAGTCCTTAGAGTCATTGAGACCGAGGTTAAAGTCACCTAGGAGGATAACTTTAGATGAGCTTTTTAGATTGTCTGAGAGCGAGTGAATTAGGGCTTCCTGGAAGTCAGTGCTCGGCCCAGGCGGGCGGTAGACCGCATGGAAAGCAATGGCACAGGTGGATGAGAGCTGGAGTTTGAGCAGGAGGTAATCAGAGCTCTGACCCAAGTGTTATGTTATGTTGATATATTTCTAAAGCTCCAAAGCTCCAGGGCATCCAGGTGCTGTCACATACAATGGAATGCAATAGTGGGCCAGCCTATTTCATACAAAGATTTTCTTGAACAGTCTGGTCTTTAACAGTTTCCTAAAGACCAGATGGTTATTTTCCTTACGGAAAGCCTCGGCCAGCTCATTCCAGGCCTGTGCCTGCAGGACTGGGAACTCACAACCGTTTACCCAGGCTCTTTTTATACAGTCCACTTTAAGGCAGCAGGCCTTGGCAGATCAGAGGTCCCTTTTAGGGTGATAGATGTTCACCCTTTCTTTAAGGTACTGTGGTGTAAAGACAAAGATACATTCGTGACATACTGTCAACAGTTTAAACAAAATCCTCTCCATGTAGCCAATGCAGCTCCAGCCGGGCTGCGGATGTCGGTTCATTTTGACTCATCTGGTGCACAATACATACTGCAGCATTTTGTACTTTTTGAAATTTCTGAATATCTTCTTTATTAGCCCCATCTAGGAGGCCATTGCAGTAGTCCAAGCGTGGAAGTATCACTACCCTGGCTAACTTAGCCTGGTTATCTTTTGAGACCATAGGAGCGACCTGTCTTAGCACATTAAGATGATAATTGGTGCTCCTTGCAATCTCATCCACATGAGCACCAGGGTTCAGGCTGGCTGCCATATGGATGCCAAGGGTTTTCACTTTGATAATGACTGCTACCAGACTGCCCTCAACCACCAAGCTATCGAAAGCCTGGTCCAGGCTATCTCTAGCATGTTGTGACCCATACATCATTAGCTCTGTCCTGGCTGCATTTAAGCATAATCAGTTGTTCGACATTACATTTTTTATGATCGTGTAGAGATAGTCAAACTTTCCCTGGTCCACTGCATAGTTCCCGCTAATATCCAGGGTCAACTGAAAGTCGTCTGCGTAATTAGTGAAAAAGAGCCCCAATTTCTCCCGTTCGATACACAGGGGGATGATGTATATGTTGAAAAGCAGGTGGGATAAGCATGCCGCCTGAGTGACTCCACATACCGTAATTTCTACTTCGAACATTTCCTTCACAGGCTTTCAACCCCCATCCATTTGTTAACCTGCACTCTCTTTCAGTAAACATGTTCTGTTTATAATAGACTAATTGTTGTCACAAATCACACATACTTGCTCAATTATCTACCAGCGTTTTGCTATGGGAAGTTAACAAGGCCTTTTTAGTTTATAGTTCCTGTAGTAAAAATGCATTCTCAGGCTACAAAATTTGAATTACGCTACATCTTTCATGATTTTTCTCTTGCCTGTGCAGCATTTGTTTTTCAAATTAATCTTTTCGTTGGACTGCCTGTTTTAGGTGAGTCTCTATATGTTCCAATTGATCATGTAGGCGCAGATGTTCATCTTTCACTGTGGGTAATTGTTGGGAAGAAAGCAAGCTCACCCTCTCATTTTCGTGTGCCTGGTTTACTTTTTGGTTTAGTTGCTGTTTCCTTTTATTTAGAGTATCACTTTCTTTTGAGAGGTGTTTCCTCTGTTGTTTTATGACACTAAAATTATGATTGATTTGATCAAATTCAGTTTGGTACTCAACTTTTCTAAACATTAGTTTTTAATGTTCTTGCTTTAAATCCACAACGTGTAGTTTCAGTGGCCCTCATTACGACCCTGGCGGAAATCGGAAAACGATGGCGGAAATGCAATACCGCCATCGAATAGCGCTCGGTGCGACTATGACCCGTCACCGCAAAGTACGAAGCCATTAGCGACACCGTAGTGAACGCCAACGCTAACTGCACCAAGTACGCGCGCGCGCCATGCCAAACCGTAAATACCACCATGGCGCAAGGGTACACGAATTCCGACCCTAGCGGACATGTACCTAACGCCATCAAGCATGGCGGAAAGCACCATTCCGCCATGGTGAGAAGTACGGCATCGCGAATCAACCGTAAACGGCCCCACTGAGTGCCTGTACACCGCTCCCTGCCCACAAAGTACAACTCCCCGTAGGTGCAATGAAGTCACAATGCAACCAGTGAAATGTACAAGTCACCCATGCATGCCAACGAACAAAAGAATCACAAGAGGGGCCAATGGGAGCTGCAGGGCACAGATGGCACGAATACAGAAGCCATTCCAATGGACATGACCACAGTCCCCCCCCCAGAAACGCACGCAAACACAGGCACCTGTGACCAGCAATATTCCGAAAATCACAACATTCCACCAGTCCACCTGGCTGACCGGCATCTGTTACACAAAACCCAATCCCCCGCCCCTGAGCATGACAACATTCAAACAGTCATATTGGCAGCCCCCATCCCTGACCTCACTGGGCTCCGTAGGCAAACGCGCCCAGCACAGTACCACGCGACTATACTCCGAAGCTGGAACCCAATGCAGATCTCCTCACAATACATCGCTCCCCAAATAGGAATATGCCACATCACTCGCAAAGAAGAACGCTACACGGCCCATATCAGAATAGAAATTTAATGCACAACTAAATCACCAAGCCCATACAGCCATTAGTCCATGAACTCCAAAACACATATCACCATTGTGGGCTGCATCCGCAAGGAATGACCAGCTACTACTTGTGTGACGCCCTGTTCCATCATGGTACACAGAGCCACATTCACGTACGAAAAGGCTACATGGAAGCGCACAGAACCGCAGGCCCGTCCCAATGGGGAGGCACTAGTCCAGCTGAAAGGCCGAAATGTTGCACCGAGCCACTAGTACTGCATAAGGGCATGTGGCCCATTGGCGATCGTCCCATAAGATCGTAATGCTGCTCCACTGATTAACACGAAGCAGCAGGTGTCGGGAGTAAACGCCATCTGCAGGAGTGGCATACAGATGGCAGTGGCAAAAGGGGAGGAGATACCTGTCAACCAAAAGAAAAGAAAAAGAACAGAATAGCCATCAGAACTACATTCGAACAACTCACTTCAATGATCACACTAAATCCACAGTCATATGCATGCTAGCCCACTCGAAAGGATCATCACCACCCCAAAACCACTTGCGACTCATAACTATCTATATCGAGGTGTAAACACCATCACAAACGAGTGTACCTGTGCATGCGTCTGTCAAAACAGATTCCATCAGATGGGAATGTTAACGTGCATGGACACAAGTGTCTGAAGGCGCGTCGAGACAGGGAGGGCTCAACAAGGCCAGATAGACGATGGTCCCACTATGGCAGCCCTGCATCACATAGCGCAGGGGAGGCGGATAGATTCCAAGAAGCCCTGTACATGGCAAACCCTGTATCAAATCACCTGCCCATGCATCCATTCATCATTCCCTCATCCTGTTATAAAAACGCCTGAATATTTACTCACAAAACATTCGAAATTTCCATTGAGTCTGTGCGTTATGCAGCCTGCAAAATCCACAGTGCCCCAGCCCGTAATTCCAGTGTTGTGAAGTTACATGTATTTGGGAACGTCCGGCCTCATCGCCCACGTCACTATTGCGCATCCCAAACTATTCATATCAATCATTGCTTCCTCGCCATGGCCCCTGTCTCAAGGACATTGAACAATAGAACGTTATATTTGCAGTCAGACCTGTGGGCATCTCCTCTCCGCTAGCTGAAAACCGAAAGCGCCGCCCTTCGAATTCCTCATTTGCAACATCACGTCGAAAAGGCATCTGTGGCCGTTTGAAATCACAAATTAATCCATCTAGTGCGGCTGTGTGTGAAAATGGCAACTGCCTTCACCCACTAATGGGACGCCCCGCCCGTCGTTGCAACTCGGTACAGTGATGCATGAGGGCCCACCGTTACTCGAGTACTACGTTCCACTGACCCATCACAAGTCTGTTCGCGACTGCAAAGATTGTATGTGAAACAATGGGACCATAGCCGAATGTACATATCATCAAATGTTACACGGCCATCGGGTACAAATACATGATTGCAATAGCAAGATGCCATTCCTCGAATTGCAGCGTTGTGCGCGGGACGTGCTCGGCCAAAGGGGAGAGCAGCTTGCACAGGTGGAATGAATCACCACAGGTGGAGGCCATACAGCCTGAAAACACATAAATTGCACACCCAGTCTCCTCCCACAACCACACCCACTCCGAAATGCTACCGGCAGGACTCGCGATGTTGGCCCTGGGGGACCTGATAGCACTGCAAGTACTCCAACTCCAAGAAGAAGACGAACACCAACTACAGCTGCCGCACGGAGGAGACGCAGGAGGAGGAGGAGGCCAAGGCAGGGCCAGCAAGGGCCGCCAGCACAGCCACTACCACCACGCAGGCAGCCCGCAATCCCACGCCTCCGAGCACATCCGTTCAACCTCACTGATGAGCAGATCCACACCCTCTACCGTTTGGACCGGGACACCATAGCCGCAATAGTGGACATGACACACGCTGACCTTGTCAGCATGATAGATAGCCCAACCGCCATCCCACCCCTACTGAAGGTGGTGTCTGTACTCCACTTCCTGGCCACAGGCACCTACCAGCACACAGTCGGACAGTTGCATGGCATTTCTCAGCCACTGTTCTCACGGACACTATTGCAAGTGCTCGATGCCCTCCTGCAGCACGCAGACGACTACATCTCTCTACCACGCTCGGAGCAGGAAATTACCAACACAAAAGTGGGATTCCATGCACTTGCCGGCATACCGGGTTGCATTGGTGCCATCGACTGCACCCATGTGGAATTGGTCGTCCCACATGCCATGGAGGCCCAGTACCGCAACCGAAAACAATTTCATTCCCTGAATGTACAAATGGTGTGTGACTCCAACAGGATCATTACACATTGTTGTGCCAGATTCCCTGGATCAACCCATGATTATATGGTCTTGAGGAACTCTACTATACCACGCTACATGGAGCGACACGCAGGGAACAGATCCTGGCTACTCGGTGAGTCTCATTTCATGCATGATGATGTGGGGTATGTGATGCGGCAATGACCTGGCAGGAAGGGGGGTGGGGTGTGCGTACGTAGCAATGGCATTCCACATCATACGTTTATCGCCCACATACAGGTGATGCTGGGTATCCACTGAAGAGATGGCTCCTCACACCAGTCCGGAACCCACGGGACCAGCATGAGGAGGTCTACAACCATGCCCACTCACGTACCCGTGTAGTCATTGAACAGGCATTCGGCCTACTGAAGACTCGTTTCCGCTGCCTCAGCAGGTCTGGCGGGCCATGAGAAGGTTGCAAAGATGGTCATGGCATGTGTCATGCTCCACAACATGTGCGTACGTAGAAATGTGCCCATGCCCCCTGACGCAGAACTGCAAGCACCTGATGATGGTCATGATGAGGGTGGGGATGTGGCAGCACCTCAAGGAGTCTGCGAGGCACCGGAGGGCCGTGACATTCGTCAGCATCTCATTGATGCATGCTTCTAGCACTCACGCCTGGTGGCTGATACATGGACACGGGACTCGTGGCACTGTGTGTGTCTGGTACATGCACAATATGGACTGTACGCCTATGATGGCCTAGTACACAAAGATCATTCTCCACACATCTCATTGGTTGATCGTGCACTGTTTATGGCATATGTGATATCATGTTGAACACCCTATCGACCCGCCACCCAAGTGAGCCCAACACACCCCCTCCACCCTCCTACCTCCCCCCCGAACACCAGTGTCCAAAGATGCTCATTGTCAGTGGGCTGTCGCTATTGCAAGCCCCCTCTGCGGGTGTCAGGGGCACCCCTGCCTGTGGAGCGCAGGTTCCTCCCAGATCTACGTTGGGGGCTGCCCTGGACGGAACTTGCAACGGATGATGTGTCTGCCTGCTCACGTCCATGCATGTCCCTAAGGGTTTGTGAGAGCTCAGTGAGCACACGGCGCACTGCGGCAAGTTCGGCACATACGTCTTTGGACGTCGCATGCAGTTCCCCCCTCAGGCTCTCGGTGCTTCTCTCCATTTGGACTCTCAGGCTCTCGGTGCTACTCTCCATTTGTGCCCTTAGTGTCTCTGTACTTCTCTCCATTTCTGCCCTGAGTGTCTCAGTTGATGTTTCTATGTCTGCCTTAGTGCGCCCACATTCATCGGCATGGTCCTTGAGGAGCGTGGCAAGTTGCTGCTGTTGCACGATTAACTGGTCGAGGGAGTGTTGCCTCTGCTGGGCCATGGCCATTTGCGGGGGTGTCACAGAGGGGCTGGTCACCTCATGTTGCCTTGCCACAGGGCTTGTGGGGGATGGCCAGTCGTCGTCTTGTGGGTGCCCCTGCGTGGTATCCTCATGTTGTATGGGATGGGACAGACAGGGGGAATGGGACAGGTCAGGGATGGATCTGACTTCGACATCCCCGTCTTCTGTGTCGGAGCATGCTGCCATCAATGGGGTGTCACCTATGGTGCTGCTGCCACCAGAGGCAGTGCCTTCTGTGGCATCCGTTGGGGGGACCTGTGGTGGTGGTGTTGTGGGCATGCTGGCTGCTGGGGTGCCTGTTGATGTTCCCTCCTCTGTGCTGCCACCTGATGTGTGCTGCTGCCGTGTCTTGATGCGTGCAGCTGAGGTGGAGGGTCTTTGGCCGTTGGTCTTGGCCCTCTTTGCAGGTGCGCTGGTAGGGGTGTCCTGATGCTCGTCGTTTGGATCAGACCCTGTGGTGGAGTAAAGGAGGGCGAGGGTTATTAATGGGTCTGTGGGTATTGGAATGGCATTGTATCACATGCATTGGGGTGGTACCTGAGGGTGATTTGGGTCGGGGCCTTGGAGGTGCTTTCATTTGTGTGTGGAGTGAGGGTGCAGTTGTTTGGCAGCCTGCAGTTAGGGTGTGCCTGCTGCACGTGTAGTGGGTGTTTTAGGGGTTTTTAATTATTTATGTATTTATTGTGAGTTTTAAAGTGCGCTATCAGGGCGATGTGTGTGGACGTTCTCCTGGACATGTGTTTCTGTTGCACTATGTGGACACATGGTACTTCACATGATTGGACATTGTGGATTTAGCATTGTTTTATCTGGCCCACCTACCTGAATCTTCGGATGTCTGCACTCCTTTCTCCATCCCTCCGACTCCCTCTATGCTCTCCATTCCGATGGTGGAGGCACAGATTTCTTCCCAGGGGGTCAACTTGATGGGTGAATCAGGACCTCCCCCGGTGGCTGTGGCAATGTTGCGGTTGGCAGAGAGTATGCTGCGGACGCGTATCCGCAGGTCGTCCCATCGCTTTCTGCATTGCTGTGGGTTGCGGGGTGCGGTCCCCACCGCACTTACCCGCTGTGCCACCAGAGCCCATATGGCCTTCTTGTTCGCAAGTGCCGTCCTGGTCATTTGCGTGGAGAAGACGACGGCAGCATTCTCCTGGAGGGTCTCTGTTAGCACGGTGAGTTCCTCACGGGAGAAGTGGACCTGCCGCTTGCGGTCGCACGCTTTCTTCGCTACTTTTCCCATTTTTCTTGGTTTCGCTAGGGTGGATGACGGGTTGGGGTGTGTCTCGGGGTAGTGTTTTTAGTGGTTGTGTGGTTTTTGTGGTTTTATAGGTGTACGGCGGGATGTTTCCCGTTCCGGGCCCATGTTTTTACTTCCGTTTCCGTATATTTCCGGTCACCGTACTTTCCGGTAGGCGCACTCTGCGGTGTCCGCTGTGATGGGTGGCGGTATTGCAGCTAGGGCGCCGTACGGCGGGGGTGTGGGCCGTTTTGGGGTCATTTCCACCATCGCGGACTTTGCACTTCCGCCATGCCGTGGTGCTCGTGCCCGATGGGTCGGAATGGGCTGCACTTTGCTCCTTCGTGCAATGGCGGAAACGCTATTTACGCTGTTGCGGTCCGGTCAGTCACTTTCCGCCAGGGTCGTAATGAGGGCCAGTGTCACAATGTTTTCATACAGGGCATTATTATGCATGGACTGGGCATTAGTGTTTCCCTGCAGCTTATTCTTTGCCTCTATGTACTGATTATACGTATCCTTGAGACTAAAAACACGTCACTTGGTTCTGCAGCTCATTACAATATGTCATGATTTCACCTTGCATTTAATCCATGACATTTTACTGCTGTAATGCAGAAACCTGCGTTTCTTGCAATCTCAAAATGTCTTCCAGATTCTCCTTACATAATTGATTTGCTACTTCTTGACACTATTTAATCTGAGCATCTTTGTCTGATTTATTTATTTATTTATTCGGATTTATTTAAAGCGCACGTCAGCCCGGGGGCATCGTGGCGCTGTTACATGAATACATACATAGTCTGGTTACAACGGAAGGAAGATGGTTACAAAGCAATTTTCATTACAGGAAGCATTTTGTGTCGAACACTTTTCGTATCAGATGTGTGCGAGCTGAAGTGCGTGAAGGGAAGGTGGAGTTAGTTGAATAGCGTGGTTTTGAGGGATTTGCGAAAGAGATACAGAGATGGTTCTGCTCTGAGCGAGTTGGGGAGGGCATTCCAGAGCTTAGGTGCTATGTGAGGGAAGCCAATGCCGCCGGCTTTGGCTCTTTTCACAGTGGGTTGGCGTGATGACTTCTTCTGGGGCGGATGGGGGAGTTCTTGGTTATAGTTTCAGATAGGTAGAGGGTTGCTGTGTGGTTGATGCATTTGTGTGTGAGGGTGAGGATTTTAAAGTTGATCCTTTCCTTGACTGGGAGCCAGTGGATGCGTCTTCTGGCCTGTGAGATATGGTCAGTTTTGGGAATGTGTAGTGCAGCACGGAGGGCATTGTTTTGCACTATTTGGAGCCTGTTTAGGTTTTTTGACGAGGTGCCTGCCAGGAGGGCGTTACAGTAGTCCAATCTGGCTCCTATAGTAGCTCTGACTATGGAAAGGCAGTTGGGCGTGGTGAGGTAGGGTTTTATGGCGTAGATGAGTTTGGTAGTCAGAGCAGAAGCTGAGGCAATGGCGCTGGTTTGTCTTGTCATTGAGAGTGTCGCGTCAATGTAGACTCCTAAGGTCTTGACGGCAGAGGAGACAGGTATGCTAATACTGTCGATGATCATGTGCGAATAATCGGGGCTGAGTTTGGTTAGAGTTTTGTTAGGGGCTAGGATGATGATTTCGGTTTTGTCTCCGTTTAGGCAGAGACCATTGATAGCCATCCATGTTTGGATAGTCGAGTAGATTTTGAGGAGGGCTTCTGAGTCAAGGTCTTAGTCTCCAGAGAGGGGGAGGAGGACCTGCGTGTCATCAGCGTAGTTGGTGTACGCTATGTTGAGGGAGTCCAGTAAGTCAAAGAGGGGTTTGGTGAATAGGTTGTAGAGGGTCGGTGCGGTGCAGGACCCTTGTGGGACTCCACAATTGATAGTGGTGGGGGGGGCGCTATCCTGGTCAGAGTACACTTTCATGGCCCTGCCTTCAAGGAAGGATGTGATCCACGTGGTAGCCTTGTGAGAGAAGTGTGCAGCATTGGAGAGGTGCGATGTGAGAATGCTGTGGTCGACCAGATCGAATGCTGCAGAAAGGTCGAGTAGGAGGAGGAGGGCAGGTTTGCCTGTGTCCATTATTTTAGTAATTTGATTTTTTAAATCTAGAAGAGCAGATTCAGTCCCATGGCCTTTGCGGAAACCTGGCTGTCTTTTGCCTAGGATGGTGTTGGTTTCCAGGTAGTGTTGGATTTGATTGTGTGCGGCTTTGTCTAGGATTTTAAGGAGAAAGGGGACGGTGGTGATGGGGCGATAGTTGTTAGGGGAGGAAGGATCGAGAGAGGGGTTTTTTAGGAGCAGGCAGACCCAGGCTTCTTTTAGGCATTGTGGTACACTTCCAGATGCGAAAGAGGCATTGATAAAAGCTGTGATGATGGGGGTGAGGTATTCTGCGCACTCTTTGATTACGGAGGGTGGGCAGATATCCCCTTTGCATGTGGAGGGTTTGATTTTTTTAAGGAGGTCCTTGACTTCCGTCTCTGAGACTTCTCTGAAGGCAAAAAGGGGTGTTTGTGAAGGAGAGTTGTAGGTGAGAGGTATGGGCAGGCAGGTGGGGGTGTTGAGAGCTTTGCGTTGGGAGGCTATTTTGTCTTGGAGTAATTTAACTTTGTTGAGGAGAGCAGCCTGGATGCCTGTACACCATGCTTCATCCTTGATGATTTCGTCTGGGCTGGAGGCTGGTGTGGTGAGTTCTTTGAATATGGAGAAAATTTCTCTTGATTTGGAACTGGCATTAGTGATTCTCTGGTTGTAGGATTCGGATTTAGCAAGGAATATGGCTTTTTTGTAGGTCAGAGAGATCTCTTTCAAGTCATTAAGCGAGGATTGGTTAAGCGCTGCTTGCCACCTGGATAGGGCTTTGCGTTTCTTAGTGCGTAGGACGGATAGTTCTTCAGTGAACCAGGAATTGCAGTGTATTGATTTTTTCCTTTTTTTTTCTTCTAGCGGGGCAATGAAATCGATGGCTTGAGTGAGTGTGCTGGAGTAGATGTTGGCTAGAGATGTGGGGTCAAGGGGGAATGGATGCTTGAGTTGCGGGGTATCAAGGAGAGGGGCGAGGTTGGCAGCAATGAGTTTTTTGGAGCTTCTTACTTTAGCGGGTGGGGCATGAGTTAAGGTTTTATGAGTGGGCGTGGTAGGAATGGTGAATTGGATGAGGTGATGGTCCGTCCATGGAAGGGCTGAGATGGAGGTAATTGCAGATGCGCAGTTGTGATCAGCTAGCCAGTCAATGGATCTGCCTTTGCTGTGAGTAGGTGCAGTAATTTTGTGTTCGAACCCCATGTTAGATAATTCTTTGGCTAAATTTGCGGCTGCTTTGTCCTTCGGGTCCGCTAAGCCAAGATTAATGTCCCCTAGAAGGATGCTTTTGGTGGTGCTTTTGAGGTTGTTGCCTATGTTTTGGAGGAGTTGCTTTTGGTAGTCAAGGGGAGATCCTGGTGGTATGTAGGTGATAAAGAAGTTTATGGTGCAATTAGGTGAAAGGGCTAGTTTGGCAGTGAGGAGATCAGCGTTATTGTCCCATTGTTGATTACACATTCTTATGGAGAGGGTGTCCTTAAAGATGAGGGCGACGCCGCCACCAATTTTTAAGTTTTTACGGTCCTGTCTAAGGATGGTATAGTTTTCAGGGAGAGCGAGGTGAATGGAAGGACTGGAGGCTTCATGGACCCAGGTTTCGGAAATGGCAAGTATGTCGAGATTGTGGGTGGTGATAAGGTCATTGATTTCAATGGCATGGGCATGGACAGAGCGATAACGTGCCCTCCACCAAATGGAGGTGAAAATACAGGTCTGTAGAGAGGTGTATCAGCTTAAAGGTTTTCTTTCTGACTGTTGAAGTCATATATAGCCTGTATAGGGACTGATTTATTGAGCCTTGTTCATGCCAAATATGTGAGCCCAGAGAAGCATTTTCTTTCCATAAATTCTGTCTCAGCGAACTCAAACGTTAACTTTTGCTATTTAACTTTATACTTCTGTGCACACCTTAGTTTCTCCTTATGAGGTTACATTAGCAATATATTTTAATTCAAATACAACAAAAGCTACCACACACATTTATGGGATTTGCACAACTTGAGTTAATAGGTTTCAGTTGAAATGGCACTAGGAATCCCAGAAATTAATTCTCAGTGGGATCTATAGTTGTGTAGGATGTTTTAATTGGGCAACAACCAGTTCAGGAGAATGTTCTGTGCACCCCGAATCAAGTGAGAACCATTTCTATGTATTTAATAAAGGTATTTTTTTAACCTTTGAACCTCAATTTAATAATATGGGTTCCCTAGAGCCTACCTCCCCTTTCTGGACAAAAAACACAAAGGGTTACACAGAAGTTCTATTTATATATAATTAAAAATGATTCAATCAATTTAAATATGCACGTAACAAATTCCAATTTCTCTAGTAACTACAATGAGAAAGATCAATACACTGGTCATATCACTTTCCAATGTTACATTTACTTGACTAGACATTGTCTGTGGGGCCCTACAAGGTCACTTGTCTGGTGGATATGTTGCCTTGTGCTTTGGTGAATGTCGTTAAGCAGGGGTTCACAATTCTTTTATTCAAAGCTGGGCACCTACGTTTAATTGGGTGTCCTGAAAAAAAGTAAGAGATGCACGCTTGTCAGATTGAAAAGTTGGTCGAGTTAATTTGCATTTTCTACAACTGATTGTTTTATGTCGAGAAACAGAGCTGTTAAGTAAGCATGGATATCTAGTTACACAAGGCCTCAATGGCATCTTTCTTCGTTTGGGCAGTAATGATGCATCAAGAGGGATTAGGTAGTGGGACCAGCATAGTAGAAGGGATATGTGTCGGGCCTGTTAAGTCAATTGTTTGTTGCTCGCCAGATTTTAAATGGGCCACAGGGTGTCCAATGACCAGCAAGTATCAGATGTTTGGGCCTTCAATGTCTTCAGTACCAGGTGAAGGTGGTTTAGCTTGGTTATCAAGAATAACATCCACCACTTTGGCCAAAATATATTTTGTCTCATACAGTTCCGCTACCAAATTAGTACACAGTGATAACAAGGCAACCATCTTGGAAAACATGATCTATTTCAGATAAAGGCAAGGTGAGATGATCCTCGTCGAGGCCGAGAGACATTATGCGCAAAGGTAGAACCATCTTTTTCGCTATCGCTACAGGCATATTTATATGCAGATGGTAATTGCCCATGATTTGGGATAGCAGATAGTTTCAGTCCAATAACGTTACTGAAACTCATTGCGGTAGTGCCCAGTGATTTTCTCTTGCAGCTAAGGCAAAGATTGAGTAAAGACCCATTGTTATTAATAGTGGGTGAGGAAAAAGAAGAATTTTCCTCTGGTAGATGATTATCTATTAATATCGCCCTGGGCTCCTGCGTTGTACTTGTAGCTTCAAAGAAACCCCTGATTTTAGGTGGGGACTTTGCTACTGTGAACGATGGCAAGGTTAATCTTTGGAGGCTTTTTTATCTTTCTTTTTACAGTGTGCTTCAGTGTCAAGATCACCATGAGATGGTGGGCTTTGTATGCGTTTGCTCAAAACTTATTCACTATGCAAGCAGTATCTTCTTGGAACTTTACTTTTCATGTGTCCATAAATAGTACTACTGAGTTCACCATACAGCACTTAGTGAGTAGAACAGAGATGGTAGATACTTACCGGCCAAGTAAAGATAGTCAAAATCACCACCTGAGTCAGATCTTTGTAGTTGTGGCAAGAGACTCACTGCTTCCACGGGTTGCGTAGTTCAACAGAAGGAAGTGAAGTGGGAGAATGGAAGAACAAGCTCCCGCCAATCCCCTCTCGCGCTTGGCCTAGAGGATCACGGCCTAGACACCCGCCATGAGAGGAGTTTGCCTATCTACCAGACGACCAAATACCCTGGTACAGGAACATACGGATGTGCCCACCCACCTGCCCAGCAGCCAGACCTGCCCATGCCGACACCTGCGGCATAGATCAACTCGACTAAACCAACACGTCGTTAGAGATGCCATGACGACCTAGCCAATGGTCAGCACGACTGTGCAAAACGTATACACCGGACACTCCCACACCAATCGACACGAAGAACATATTCAGTGCTATGACGTAGGCGACGGACACACCCACGGACGTGCATCTTTATTATTTTCCACATAGGCTCTCAAAATGCAGAAACGCAAGACGCATAATGAACTTATCTAAAAAGGCTTGCTCACGCTTCTTCTAAAACCATGTACCATAATGAAGAATGTAACGAAGACACAATACTGGGGATAGAGCAATATGATACCGTAACCTTAAGCGCAGTGCACCAACGGTTCCACCTATGCACTAGGCCCAAGTAGGCGGCAAGCAAAAGCTTCCATGAACATTAAATAAGCAAGAGCTCAGTTGCTGACCCTGCAGAATGAGCTCGGCGAAAGCACACAGCTAAGGGTACAATGTTGCAATCTCGCACGCCGCGAGCCGACATCAAGGTCGCACCTGCAAACTAAACCAGGCACACAGTGGGAAAAACAATATTAATTGTGCAGAATTCTGTCTCAAACACGGTCCCACCTCACGTGACCAAGCCAAACCTGACAGGATGCCAAAGCCAGGGGAAAGAGACGCCTGAATCCCATGTTTCAAGACACAAGCAGATACAAATAAAAGACTCAATGGACATCTGCGACAGTGGGAGTAGTCGGCCTTCCAGCATATGAATAAATCCTCACATTGTCTGCACCTACCCATAGTGAAACATTGTTGCAAATGACAGGTACACCGCGAGCTGGGAACAGCGATGGTCCCAGACTGGGAGGCTCGCGAGCGGACCAATCAGAACATGGGGCTTTTATCACTGACGCCATTAGCATTGACCAATCCCCAGGGGTCTTCATGTAACAATTTTCATGTATCAAACTGAAGGGACAACCCAAGTATATCACCTGACTAACCCTCAACCACTAATACCGTTCTCTATACGTATGCTATACTAACCCTACCACTCGAGTAACCAATCCAGAGTGGAGATAGGTTTTTTGCTAACTTTCTAAGGTGACGCTTCTTGCGTGTGTCTCATACTCTCTCTCTTTTGGGATATACAGGAGGAGTTGGGGCCTCCCTGCCCGGAGGTCTGCGGACGGCCCCGCCGACCCCGGCAGAATTTCCCCCCGACAAGTTGGAGGCACTGCTGAGATCTGTTTAAGATCTGCTTTTTATTTTTTATTTTTCCCCTCTGCTGCTGCCCCCTTCTGAGGACTACAGGACCATTGCGGAACTGCGAGAAGACCGGACAGCACAATCCAGATATTGGCTTTCGGGAGCCGGTTGAGAAGTATCCCGCCCGCGGTTGGCGAGTGTCCAGACGTGGTCCAGACGAGGGGAGGTGGCGAGCCGCTTGGAGGGGTGCACGCAGTCGAGCGGCCCCGCATCAAGAGAACTTGGTGAGCATGCCACGCACAACAAGCAATGTGACATTGTGAGGGAGGGGGGAGGAATTAAATACGGGAGGCGGGAGGTGTTGCACAGGTGCGCGGCGAAGGTTTGACAATTTAGTGTTGGCAATGAAATGAATGGTAGCCGAATGAGTGCGAGAGCAGTCGGCTACGTTACGCGAGAAAGGGGGCGGAGCACGAAAACATCACGTGCGGCCGCTCGTAGACACTGATTGGCCTGGGTCGCGACTACGTGTAAGGGTGTGTGTGTGTGTTGTTTCCTACGATTTGGCATTTATTGATCAATGAGTAGATGAGGATCCCTATTGTTCGAGCAAGAAACTCGACAGGTAGATGACGTTTCCCTCTAGGCGGTAGCTAGCTAGTTGCCCAATACGGAAGATAATTGGCTGGTTAAGCCCTCCTGTCGAGGGGAGTATCACACGCGAGGCGACGCAGCGTGCGCAGTCCGATTATATATTGTTGATTACCTTGTTCCAGGCGTGACTGGAAGACAGCTGTGGGGTTAACAGGGGTAGAGTGCAAGTGTATTAAGAACTTACTAGCAATTTGAAGAGATCGGTGACGTCACCAGTAGGGCTTTCATAGGATATCCCGAGCACAAGGCATCTTTCTTTCTGAGAGTGGTGGGGAAGAGAATTGTGGTAAGGGAGCGGAAACGGAGATAAATGGTAATGAGTTGATCGGGGGAAGGCGAAACGGGGGACGTGGCTGCGCACGGAGAACGCCGGCCACGGCAAGTGTAGAAGAGGGAGGAGGAGCAAATGAAAATAGGATGGCTATCTAAGAACGTCACAAGGGGTACGCAGCCGCAGGGGGCTACGTGCACCTCGGCCGCAGGGGGCCGTAAGGGTGTTCTATAAAGGAAGAAAAGAAAGAAAAGAATATACAAATGTAAATACTATATTTTAATAATTTTCCTCAGCGGTCTATCGCAAGTCCCCAAACTTACGGGGCCAGGTAAGGGTATAAGGCTGTGCATCGTAAGTGTTAGTAAAGTAATAACTACCAGATAGGGGAAAGATAACGAGTGGAGCGCTACTATGTCATACGAGGCAGGATCGGGAGGGTGGGGGAACACCCTCACTACCCCACTACAACACATATGTAAAACACTGTCACCCCATAGGGAGAAACTGATCAGATATAGCATAGAATGGACACAGGGGACGGACAACAAAATGACAACACCATGGCCGCCTAACGGTAGCTTTGATCCATATACCCAACATTCACTATTAAACCATCTGCATAACACATACAAGGGGAAGAAGTTGACACACCACGTGGAGGTGTTTAACTTATGGAGGATGTTCCAGGGGTCCCGACCAGGACCAAATGGAATGTTCACTGTGGGGGAAACACCGGAAGAAAAAGAGATCAAGGAGGAAGGAGAGAATGGGGAAAAGGAGAGTGAAGGCCCAAAGAACACGGGGAACGGACAAGAGGGAGGAGAAAAGAATGACAACCCAAAAGAAAATGAAATAAAAAAGGAACAGAGCGACGATATAACCCTAGCAAAAGTAGTGAAAACAGAGGGAGGGGGGTTGTACCCTCTAAGAGAACTAGGAGAAATAGGAAGAGAACAACTAAGGGCGGCTGAGGGGTACTCGAACCCGACATACAGCCCGCCACCATATGCAGTGACAGGTGTCCACAAGGGAGGGGGCGGACTAGTACAACGGGATCAGCCTATAGGAAGATGCCAGAGGGGGAGGGGAGGACTGGAGAAGAACAAACTGAGGAAATAGGACATGATGAGTGGGTAGCTGCGCAGATACTATTAAAATTATGAGGTGCATTAACAGGAGAAGAGAGGGAGATAGTGAGGAAAATGGACGAGGATAATACCAGGGAGAGTGACATGAGGGGGGGAAGTGCTGATACGACAAAAGGAAGAGATTTTGGAGGAACGACTAGCAGAGCTAAGGGATGAGCAGAATGAACTAATCAAACAGCTCGAGAGGGAGGAAAAAGAGAGAGCAAGGGAAAGGAAAGAAGGTAGGAACGAGTTGGAAAGAATAAGGGAACGAACTGAGGAGCAAAGGAGAGAAGCCGAAAGGGTAAAAGCAGCCACAGAAAGGGTATCAAGAGCAGTACTACGAGAGAGGAAAAAGGAAGAAGAAGAGAAAGAAAAGGAAATGGCAATGTGGAAGAAGAGATTACTATCAGAATCGACTAGGAACTACGAAGAAGGAAGGGTGATAGAGAGTATATTAGAACGGGAGAGGGTGAGATGGGAAGGAAGAAAGAGGATGAAAGGGCATTGGGAAAGATGAGTAGTGAAGTAATGGAGGAATTAAAAAGGAAAAGGGAGGAAAATTGGTAGAGAGATGGAGGGGAGAAATGAAGGGGAAAGAGAAGATAGGAGAGGGGAGAGTGAAGTAAGGAGGTATGTATATAGAGATACAGAAGTAGCCACAACATCAGCACAAAGGGGAGCGGTTGTTAAAGGAGAAAAGGGAGACACGGACCTAATAGACTTAAAAACAGTAACGATCAAGGGGAGAAACACAGAGTGGGGGCCGCCACATACAGATGACTTTTGTACTGAGGAAGAAGAAGGAATGGAGAAGGAAGGAAGAAATAGTGACAGGGAAAGCATAGATAAACTATACACCACTCGGACCAATACAGACTCACCATGGATCTGTATGAGAAGGGATGAACTGGAAAGAAGTGAGGAGGAAGAGCGAGGAATAGCGGAAAGACAGACACTTGAAGCCACACCATCACCATCCCACCCTACATGGTCAACCACCTCACGCTCACTACGTACACCCAAACTCGCGCCCTTCACAAACGAAATGACACCCTATGTAAGTAGGCTTAGAGACCTCCCAAGACGCAGGCAGGAAGAACGAATACACACGCCCACATTAAATACAGGAAATGATGACAGAAGGGAAAAAGATGGAGAAGAAAAAGTTACGAGCAGGGGAACCACGGACGACATTGACGATGTAAGAAAGACGGAAGAAGAGGAGGGGTGTGGGGACTCAATTTTATGGAACCCAAGGGATATAACGAGACGCAACTTAATGCCACTTCTGGGGAGGGGAGGGGTCAGACCACAATACGTCCCTTGGAAGCATACAGACAAAGAAAATAAAAAGTGCAGGCTCCCATCATTAAGTGGAGGTGCGGGTAAATGGATATATGAAATGGAAAAACACACCGCAGGACAGAAACTGGCAGTGGGGGATGCAAAGTGCCTTCTAATATCTATATTAGGGGATGCAGCGGATGACATTTGGAAGAGAGCGAGATTCACTGGGGTAACCATAACCAACACCTCGCACGATGGGGCACCATTCGCAAACTGCAGATATGCACTATGGCAGGCACTAAGGGTACAGTACCCAGAAACATCAGACATAGGAGCAATTACCTCACGCAAGATGCGTGAGAATGAAGATCCTGTTGATTATATCCAGGAAATTCAAGAGAAGTGGCGCATGGAAACTAGAGAACAGTGGGACAAAACACCAGCAATATTCTATCATATACTAGTACAAGGGCTCCCAGAAGGAGTTCAAAAACAACTGAAGAAAGTGGTGGGAATGGAAGCAAAAGCATGGCCAGAAATACAACTGACAATAGTACATCATTGTAGGACATGGCAAGGTAAAATGAAACAAAAGGAAGAAGACAGGAAAACGGAAGAGGCTAAACTAGTACAGAAAAAACTTACTGGAAGGGGCACTAATAACTACACCTACAACAATGACCCAACGCCCCACACAAGTAGTGGCTGCACAAGATCCCTCCCAAGTACCATCCTCACAGACTATTACACCACAGGTGCTGCCACTCCAACCATACACGACCAACATGGGAGGAGGATACTCAATGCCAGTAGCTGGGTATTATAATTACAACAGGGGAAGAGGAGGAATAATGAGAGGGAGAGGATACGGATATAACACACAACAACAGGTGGGAGGACTTAGAAATTCCTACCCCACCGGGCAACCAGTATACCAGGACAACACAGGAGGCTTCCCATGGCAGAGTAGGGAACCACCGATGTGTTGGAGTTGTGGATTAGTAGGACACATGTCACGCACGTGTAGAGTAAGACCAGGAACACCATCATGGAGCGAGCAGGGACAACTAAGGCCCACACAGGAACAGCAGGAGATACAGCAACAACAGACGTTGCAACAGGGAAATGAACAGCAACAACTAGTAACACAACAACAGCCAGAGGCATTTTCACTGCCACAACAACAGGTAGCGACAATACAACAACCCCAAGCATAACAAACACAACTGGGTAGGGTGACAGTACTAGGACACAACCCTTACACAGGAAACGGTCAATCGTTATACCCTCAATAGGACAGCCCACAGACGGCCTTGGTGTGTCCCATCCTGTCAGTAACCCCTAATAGTGCGGAGGAACCACGCATAGAGGTAACGATAGGTGACAAAAAATTATCATTCCTTGTTGACACCGGGGCGACCCGGTCTTGTATAAGGGAAGGTAAGTTTAAGATGTCAGGCGAAGCTATGAACACCCAAGGATTCTCTGGGGCTAGGGGGTTGGTTCCCTTTACTGATAACATTCCCTTATCAATAGGGGATTACGACATGTCAGTCCCACTTTTATAATCTAGTGCCTCACCAGTAAATATACTGGGGAGAGACATCATGAACAGGTTGAACATGACGATCTCCTTTACGGAGGACGGCATAATTTGCTCTACTCCAGGGATTAACATGCTCACAGCACGACAAATCATGCAAGCATACTGCGGACAGACAGCGATTAGGGCTGAGCCAGTAGATGGTGAACTATTCCAGTACGGGACAGACATGGCATTTGCATGGATGCCAGGGATAGAAGGAAAGATCTGGAGGAGGCCAGCAGCCTATTTGTTCAGACCAGAAACACCAGCAAATGAACAAGAAGGAAAGGTGATTTTAGTGGACATAGAAAGCATTATAGCAACAGCTGATTACATTGCGGTGCATGCCCAGGACAGAGAAGGAAGAGCATGGAGGGCAGTGATAGCACTAGCAGAGGGATGTAGACTCACCCAGGTGTCAGATGAGGAACTGTTCTCAGAAGAAAAGGAGGAAGGTGAAATGATGTTTATGATGAGCGTGGAAATTTGGCTAAGAGTAGCGTACAAGCAAGTGGCACAGAAAATGGCAATGGCACTTGAGGCACCCACATCCACCCCAGTTCCCTTCTTTAAGGAGGATATGTCAAAAGTACCCACATCATTATGGACTACCAGCCCCTACGACGTGGGGTGCATAAAAAGTATAGGGGGAGTAAGGATAAAATTGAAAAAAGGTGCAATACTCCCCAGAGTGAAACAGTACCCACTATCAAAAGAGGCAGATGAGGGTATATATGACACAATAACGGCCCTTATAAATAATGGCATACTGGTCCCCTCAGAGTCACCATGTAACATGGCTGTATACCTGGTGCGCAAGGCTAAGGGAGGGTCTTGGCGCTTCATACAGGACCTCAGGCCCTTAAACAACATAGTGGAAGCAGAATACGCCATAGCCGCAAACCCGGCCACAATATTGTGTGGCATTCCAGCAGAAGCATCACGATTTACAGTGATCGACCTTAAAAATGCTTTTTTCTCTCAATACCATTGCACCCAGACTCACAGATCTGACAAGCTTTACTTACAGAAACACAAAGTGGAAACACACCAGATTGCCACAAGGGTACTGCAAATCACCCTCAATATTCAACAGAGTAATACAGATGGATTTGGGTAACATTGCAGTAGAAAGCACAGTGTTGCAGTATGTCGACGACATAATAATTTGCAGCACAAACGAAAAAACATGCAGAGAGGACTCATTAAAGATGCTGACAATATTGGCTGAAAAAGGTTACAAGGTAGACATGGAAAAGTTACAGAACTGTCAACAACAGGTACTTTACATTGGTCAGCTGATATCCCAACATGGAAGAAAGATTGCACCACAAAGGGCACAGGCCATTTCAAAAACACCAGTGCCACAAACAGTGACGGAACTGCAACAATTCCTAGGTTTGTGTAACTACTGTAGAGCATGGGTATTTGATTACAGCTCATACATAGGACCCCTGCTTGAGGCGTTAAAGGAAGCTAACAAAGGGGAGAAAAAGTTGGGGTGGACAATGGAAATGGATGAGGCTTTTGATGAACTAAAAGATGCGATATCAACTGCTCCAGTACTGGCAACCCCAGACTATGAGCGACAATTCTTTATATTTTCACATTGCGACTCAGCAGTAATGAAAGCAGTATTGGCTCAAAAAACAAGCATGGGCTACAAACCAGTTGCATTTTACAGCGGCCACTTAGATCCTGTGATGTTAGGGCATTTCCCTTGCGAACAAGGTCTCGCCGCAGCTGCTTTTGCGGTAGAAAAAGCGTCAGCAATCACCATGGGGTGCCCAACCACGCTATTTGTGGAACATGCACTATTTGATATATTGAATAAACCTAAGTCCACCCTAACCACGCAAAGGGCATCAGGCTATGAGATCATCTTATCTAGAGCTGAACTATCAATTGTTAGATGTAGCACGGTCAACCCTGCAAGGTTTTTAGCAGAAGTAATTGAGGAAGGAGATTATGCACACGATTGTACACAAATAACTGAAATGTACTCATGTACTAGAGAGGTTGAAGAGAACGCACTAGAGTGTGGTAAGCTACTGTTCATTGATGGGTCATCAACAATTGACCAAAGGGATGGCATAAGGAGGACTGGGGCAGCGGTGGTAAAAATGATGGAGGTACCGGTGTGTGTGGCAATGAAATGTGTACCACTACCACAGCATTACTCTGCCCAAGCAGCGGAGTTGGTCGCACTGATCTTGGCGTTACAGGAAAGCTTTGACAAACGAGTGACCATATATTCTGACAGCGCATATGTTACGTCCACTGTCCACTCAGAGCTGTCGAAATGGAGAAGAAGAGGGTTTAGGAGAGCTGTCGGCACTCCAGTGCAACATGCTCTCTTATTGGGTGAACTAATTGAAGTTATAAATGACTCCCAAGAATTAGCTTTGGTCAAATGTACCGCACACACTAATGGTGAAGACCACATTTCGAGAGGGAATGCAGCAGCAGACACACATGCGAAGTATGCTGCATATTTTGGTGAGATATGGAACCCCCCAGAGTCAGAGAGAGGGAGAGGGAGGGGAATGGCTAAGGAAATGTTGATAAGAGAAGGGTACACCCATCTCCCAGCCACACAGATAATGGAGCTAGAAGCGGCTGCACCAATGGCAGAAAAAGAAACATGGGTAAAAAGAGGATGCACAATGTCACCAACTGACGCACTATGGCGCCAGGGTAACACTGGAAGGATTGTAATGCCACTAGCACTATTGAACACCGCCCTGAGCCAACTACACCACCCAGCCCACACAGGCAAGGAAGTAATTGCAGCACGAATTAGAGAAGATTGGTTCTGCCCCGAGTTAAATTCCCATGTGTCAAATTTTATCAGCAATTGTCTCACATGCCAACAGTTCACGGCCGGTCACACGCTGAAGGTGATAAAAGGTACTATACCCCGGCCAGAGGGACCCTTCCGACATCTCCATATTGACTATGTTGATATGATCAACGTATGTCAAGGAAATAGATATATGATTGTAGTAGTATGCCCATTTTCGAGGTGGATTGAGGCAGGGCCCTGTTCACACCCAGATGCATTCAGAGCAGCTAAATTCCTAGTGAGGGAGGTCTTCCCCAGGTGGGGAGTGTGCGAGGTACTGCGGTCAGATAATGGCCCGCATTTCGCAAACGAAATGTTCCAGCACATCACATCCTTACTGAACATCAAACATAAATTTCGATGTGCATATCACCCACAGGCCAACGGTATATGCGAACACCTGAATGGCCTACTAAAGGAGGCAATTGCAAAAATACAGCAAACAACAAAGAAGAGTTGGTTGTATTGCCTTCCACTAGCCCTATTTGAGCTAAGGAATAGACCAGGTTCCGACCACCACCTCACTCCTCACGAGGTGATTACCGGACGTCAAATGCGCCTTCCCCTAACGCCAACATCAAGAGCATTCACAGATCACGAGAATGCTGAAACTGTTCTTGGTGATGAAATGTATCAATATGTGTCTTCTTTGATTACTAGTGTAGTGTTTGTGTCTCAACAGCCCGAGCGCACGCGGGGCGGGTCTAACAGCGATCAACGAGAAGACGCGGACAAAGAACTGGAACAGGAAAGACTGTATTAAGTTGCTAAAGGTGACCACGTACTACTACGCAATTTCAACAGAAAGTGGAACAGCACACGCTTCACTGGCCCTCATCTGGTAGAGGAGGTATCAACAAGAGCAGTAAAGCTACAAGACAAACGTGCCTGGAATCACCTACATGATGTAAAGATCTACAAACCCCAGACCCGCCCCAGCGCCACCGACAGGGCCACTGGAAGAACTACAACAGCGTCACCAACGGAGAAAGAGGCTTCTACCACAACTAACGGCCAAAGTGTCCCCATACCCTGCCACCCCCCAGATTCCCCAGAGACAACTACCAGAAAAGAAAGGGGTGATCCCCATACCGCCCACCCCATGGTCACACGATCAAAGAGTAAAGAGACTTCCGCCAGTTGAGCCCAAACCCTCTGCCCATTTCCCCCTACCCACTGCAGTAATAACTGAACTGAAGGACACTGTCTTGCACATATACACATGTAAACACTTGAATGTTCTCTTTCTTTTCTCTCGCACATGCAGGTACAGCGTATTATTGTACTTCTAAGAAAGTAGATAAATAACAAATTCACTGCCCTGGAGTAGATGGTACCCTCAGATGATAACTACCCAGAAGAATTGTCACACCAATTTGTATATGAAATAAAAAGGCCAACGTACCTGAAAAGAAGGAGGGTACGTGTCTACTACACAACATTCCTCTTGGCCATAGAACATTCAATGCCCCACCTCCAACCATACTTGCCTGCCCTAAGAGATAGATCGATTAGATTGGCGTGGGAACAGCTCTTCGCCTGGGCACTGAATGACTATTTGATAGGGAGAGCTTAATAAACAATAACTAACATTAATAACAAGCATATTGAGAATTTTCAGGCGGGCAACTTTAACGTCGCAAGAATAAGCTGCCGGACTGCAGCAAGGTAAGAGTAAAATGCCGGTGAAATTAGCATATGTAATAAAGTTGATAGGGATTTTAATGATCACCGGTTTCTTGGCTGCCTCTGTATGGCAGTACAGCCATGCTATCAATATTATTGCTGCACCCAAACCTAATGCACCCACATCCCCAGCTGCAACAGGTGTTACGTCAGGTGATACTAGTAAAATCCCACACAAGGGAAGTAGAGTTAAACGCAGCACATACTCAGATAATAAAGGTATTGACAACTACATACAAGATTCAGCACACATCTCAAACAACATATGGTACCAACACATGACCCACATAAGTAAGCAGACAACAGAGGACAGCTGCTACGTTTGCTCATTGATTCAATACGCCATGAGTGCTTCTCGAACATTCGTTGCCACGGAAATAGATGAAAAGGTAGCACGATGTATAATATAACTGGCACTGTTCCAGACGAAAGGAAGATTTCAAGGAACAGTGGTGCAGCTGGTGTGGAAAACACGAGATAAATATCCATATGAAAACAACTTTCTCAAGACTTATTTGAGTTACCACAAGAGCAGTTTACATGCTGAAGCATTCAGATACATAACAAGTGGTCCTGAAAAAGGAGAAACAAAGAAAGTAACACTACAGTACCTACCATGTGATTGGTACGCCACTGAAGTTCCTGGTAAACAAGGATGTTGGGAAAGACCACTGGTGACAATAACAGGGAAGGTGTACATGGACAACAAATGGGACATAGGAGTGGTTGGCCGCAACATGGTAACAAGAGAAAATATTTCAACTATTGAGAGACACAACCATAGGTGTTGGATGACTTGGGTCAAGTACGTACCCATGCTCACGTGGATAGAGAAGGATGAAGACCCAATAACAATACTGCCGCTAACTGTGCCTAAGGTTTGCTACCAACATAAAGGAGAGGTGGACGTAGGATACAACACCAACTGTGCAAGTGTGATGGAGTTACCTGAGGGGGGAGCAGGAACAGCAGTAATAATGGACCATTACTGGGCCTGTGGAGAAAAAGCATACCACACGCTGCCCCCTCTGTGGAATGGTATATGCACAATGGTGCATATTAATGTACCATCACTAGTGGTACCCAAGAAACATGTCAATGTGGAGAACTTCCCCAAAATGGATGAAGGGAACAAGAGGAAGAAGAGATCTGTACAACCTCAGAAGGGGACAGAGAACAAAAACAACGGCAATAATACTGTCCTGAATAGAAGGAAAAGACAAGTTGGATGTACTATTTTGGCTGGAGCTACACTGATCATAATAAGATTTTGGAAGGCCCCGAAAGCACGCACCACAGACGAGATGATCGAAATGGTTGGTATGCACCCCTTGATGCCAACAGAGAACGGCCAACACACAGGCACCATCATAAATGAGAGAGAGAAGTTGCGCAACCAGATCATCACCAACCACCTGGACCCACCATCTGTAAAGCTCGAAAACCCAAGAAACCCGAGGAGCTACATAGGGAAGTGGGTATACTGCACTCCTGGAGGAACCTGTGCATATATGTATTGGTCATTTGAAGACCATGTCAACCACTATGGACGTTTGGGAGGAATAACTAAAATATGGAGAGTGAGAGGAGATAAAGAAAAGGATATGTTTGTGGTCGACAAGTCGACCAGAGGGGGGACTGAAGTGGGAGAATGGAAGAACAAGCTCCCGCCAATCCCCTCTCGCGCTTGGCCTAGAGGATCACGGCCTAGACACCCGCCATGAGAGGAGTTTGCCTATCTACCAGACGACCAAATACCCTGGTACAGGAACATACGGATGTGCCCACCCACCTGCCCAGCAGCCCGACCTGCCCATGCCGACACCTGCGGCATAAATCAACTCGACTAAACCAACACGTCGTTAGAGATGCCATGACGACCTAGCCAATGGTCAGCACGCCTGTGCAAAATGTATACACCGGACACTCCCACACCAATCCACACGAAGAACATACTCAGTGCTATGACGTAGGCGACGGACACACCCACGGACGTGCATCTTTATTATTTTCCACATAGGCTAACAAAATGCAGAAACGCAAGACGCATAATGAACTTATCTAAAAAGGCTTGCTCACGCTTCTTCTAAAACCATGTACCATAATGAAGAATATAACGAAGACACGATACTGGGGATAGAGCAATATGATACTGTAACCTAAAGCGCAGTGCACCAACGGTTCCACCTATGCACTAGGCCCAAGTAGGCCGCAAGCAAAAGCTTCCATGAACATTAAATAAGCAAGAGCTCAGTTGCTGACCCTGCAGAATGAGCTCGGCGAAAGCACACAGCTAAGGGTACAATGTTGCAATCTCGCACGCCGCGAGCCGACGTCAAGGTCGCACCTGCAAACCAAACCAGGCACACAGTGGGAAAAACAATATTAATTGTGCAGAATTCTGTCTCAAACACGGTCCCACCTCACGTGACCAAGCCAAACCTGACAGGATGCCAAAGCCAGGGGAAAGAGACGCCTGAATCCCACGTTTCAAGACACAAGCAGATACAAATAAAAGACTCAATGGACATCTGCGACAGTGGGAGTAGTCGGCATTCCAGCATATGAATAAATCCTCACATTGTCTGCACCTACCCATAGTGAAACATTGTTGCAAATGACAGGTACACCGCGAGCTGGGAACAGCGATGGTCCCAGACTGGGAGGCTCGCGAGCGGCCAATCAGAACATGGGGCTTTTATCACTGACGCCATTAGCATTGACCAATCCCCAGGGGTCTTCATGTAACAATTTTCATGTATCAAACTGAAGGGACAACCCAAGTATATCACCTGACTAACCCTCAACCACTAATACCGTTCTCTATACGTATGCTATACTAACCCTACCACTCGAGTAACCAATCCAGACTGGAGATAGGTTTTTTGCTAACTTTCTAAGGTGACGCAAGTAGCGCGTCATACTAAGGTAAAAAGGGCCTGCGAGCCCCACGATTGTGTGTGTGTCAGGACGGACGCGTACGATCCTTGACCCATCCCTGCCATTTTGTCTAATAAACAGCAGAATCACCTTGCTTCTTGCGTGTGTCTCATACTCTATCTCTTTTGGGATATACGGGAGGAGTTGGGGCATCCCTGCCCGGAGGTCTGCGGACGGCCCGGCCGACCCCGGCAGAATTTCCCCCCTGACAGAAGGAGGGAGGGAAAGGAATTAGAACCAGTGGCTCAGCCAGTCCTAAGAAGCAAACTCACCTGGTCACGGAAATATCACCTGTCACACCCCAAACACTGCAAAAGCTCCTCGCACTCTGCTCACTCCGCTCCAAATGGGGTATATGTAGCAGAGCGCGTTCTTCCAAGCCATAGAGTAGTAAGGGTATTAGAAAGACTTCCCAGTGTAGGTCGCTTCAAAAAAAGGCAGCGAGAATCCTAAACACTGCAAAAAATTGTAATATTTGTCTCTGTCCTTGTCAGTTACTAAGGACATATATTTTGATTAAAGATGGGCTGCTTACATTGGACAGTTGCTCGCAGGTCATTGTGCAGATGCTGTACGCAGGCAACAGCTCACATGTTGATTTTTAAATGTAAAGTTTTGTTTGCATCTTTTCTTTCTCATACATATGCCTACAATCTTGCAGTGGACGATCAACCCCTCTTGTGGCAACAATTGCTACTAAATATGGAAATATTCCACTTTCTGTTCAAAGGTCACTGCCCTTATTAGGAGCATCAAGCAGAGGAAATTCTCTGTGATCCAGGGTTGGGAAACCCCTGCAGTGAGAGCATTGCCAAATGCCCCAGCAGAGCTGACACAGAGTTCGAAAAAGGCAGAGCAGGCCAAAGGTGAAGGGTATGTGCTGAACAGTCACAACTTGTTGAGAGTGGAATAAGCACTGCAGCGATTAACGCTGATAATGTTCCACTCAGACACGGCTCCTGTGGAACAAGGAAGCACCCGGTGTGCAGTACGAGCACACATTGGCTCTCAGCTGGAAATCTCGCACTGGAGCTGGCACCACCGCGTGACCTGCATGAGTCAAAACCCTAACATTACCTCTCTTAGGTGGTAGAGCTGCGACAGCTAGAGCCAGAAGAAGAAAACAACGTTTATACAGTAACCATGACTACAGAAACGCATGGGAAATGTCACATAGACTTGTGAAATCACAAGAGTTAGGACTATAGCGAATTTAGCAGTGCTGGTTAAACAGCAAAGACGAAGATGATGAACTAATACCTATTTGGGTCTGTATGTCCTTGGGTAGTGGGTGGTTGGCTGGTGATGGGCCTGAGTGGGACTTCCATGCTGGACTGGGGTACTGCATTATATTTCTCTGTTATAATTCGTTTTTAGTTAACAAGTTTTCAAACATTGTGTCTTTGCTTCTTATTGAAGTAAAGAGAAGTTTAATTCATTATAATAAGCCTATGATGTTGACATAGAATGGGAAGCAATACCTTCCAGATATTCTAGGGTCGGTGGGACATTGTTGCTTCTGAGATCATAAACCACAAGCGACATCTTAACATCAAGCATCCAAAAACCAATTCCAACATAAATATAACCGATGTGGCGACGCTCCGTTTCTAAACGCTGGCACAAAAAAATGTGTGAACTTCTGCTCGCAATTGATTTTCAAGACCAACATTAAAACAATGAGAACAGCTTCTCCGCCTTACTTTGCCTCGTGCACGCCAGCCAAATATTTTTTTAAGGAATGCCTTATGTGTGAAAACGCTAATACTAGCTGTTACATTTACACATCAAAGATAGATTTATCTCCAGAAGAGAACACTTGCAATAATAATGTCTTAAATGCTGGAAAGCGGCTAAACGACCACAGCCATGCAGATTAATGGAACCCACTTTTTTTCATTTTTCAACGTGAAAACATACATGCAAATGACACTCTATTGAGCTAGTGTGTGGTCTTTGCCCAACATAATATCACGGTACCGCCGTTCTATACTCCCTCGGAACTTGTTTGCGTCAGCTACAGTGCGTCGTTAACATTTTAATGGTATAAAACGGTGTCACTTACTTAGCGGGGCCCAGCCAGTGGCTTCCATGCTCTCGGCCTTGCATGCTCAGTAGCGCAAACATTATGAGGCAGGCGACGAGCGACAAAACACGGCAGCTGCAAATGAAAATCACCACAGGGAAGTTTACAACGAAATAAAGTTTTCGACAATAAGATTCCAAAGACTGCTGACTGGAGAAATCTGCGATATTTTTTAGTCTCGCTACACAATTGCTTCCACCTTATACAACTCCCATGCAGCCGCGTCCACAGCTGCACGCTGTAAACAACAAACACATCCATTTCCATCAGCAGTGCTGATGCCACGAGAAAAGGACCTGCGCGTAAGACATGCACAGATGCAGAGCCTCACCTGAGCGTGGCACTGCCCTCCAGTTGGCCCCTCTAACTTAATATCGTTTTTGCACAGCTATTGGTCTCCTGGCGGGGATGCTGGCTCAGGGCATTGCTGCTCCTTCCAGCTAATCTGACAACTCGGATCCAAGAAGCATCCAGGGCCCAATTAAGAAGACAGATCTTATCAAGAAGCTTATTTTGCATAACAGAATACAAATGACGAATACAAATTTAATGTTTAATAACTTGGTACAAAGAGAGCTGTTGATATAGAATGCCTGGCATTTTTATGGCCGCTGTCAGACTTGTGATAAAACTGTTATATAGGAACACTTGGCATAAAACAGCGTAGATTTCTCCTGTTATGGGGTGCGCATGGCCTCGCATTAATGCTTGATTGGGACCTAACTGTAAGCATGGGAGTCAGCCAGTTGCGGGTTTCACTTGAAGCCGCTTCTCTTTCTAATGAAGCTCCTTCACGCGCATTTTAATGACGGGCTAGTTGAAAAGGGAGGCGGGACTACATAAAGGTACATCGTGTCAGTGACAGTTCGTTTCGCTTCGTAACTGTTTCCTCGCCGCGGCGACGTTGTTTCAAGATGCGTGCAACGGACACTAATGGGAAGTATAGCTGGACCAGTCTAATCAAATAAAAAAGCGGATTAAGTCATCCTTCTGCAAACCTTTGCCCTTTGCTTTCTGAGAAACTGCAGCCATTTATTTTGGTCGGTTGGGAACAGAGGCGTCGCGAGAGGTTTTATTGTAAAATCTATAATCTGTGCAGAGTTGAGCTAATAGAAATTAGAGTAATATTAGATGTCTTACCGCTGGTAACCAAGGCTCTTCTATTGACAACAATTACAGTGATTGCCACAGTGCTGGCAAGTTCCCACTTGCACGCAATCCGCAACTGTTACTGAAACGTTGGGTTTTTGTGATATATATCCGATATCAAATGTTTCCTGGTGAATGTTCTTAAATTAGTCTGCAAGCATTTGGGATTTTGCAAAAAACATATTACTGTTAAAATGACATTTATTTGGAGCCTTTGTTCTACCTTCCTGGTGTACAACTGCAGCTTGTTCAAATGTCCATAAACGAACTTAAAACGAATGGCTTGTTTTAAGGGAACGCCCATAGAGTTAGCAGTCAGCACTACTCAGAGTGTACATTAAGTTGCATGTGTAGTCTTTCGAAATGAATATTTATTAATTTCTTATTCAACCCTTTAAATTGTGGGTTAAACCATTACATTTTAACTGGATGAGGAGGCTACTGCAGTGTATAGAGCATCCTACTGATGGCACAATACGCCACAATCTAGATATAACACATGCATATGGGCACCACCCCTTAAATAGTATTAGGTTTTATTTTGCCATCAATTCAAGTACTGTATATGGTGCTAGCCAAAACATGGATTGCACTAGTCAGAGAAACAGTATGCATGAAGAGCTCAGGGTCTCCATCGGCATGTGGCTGCACCCTTTTATTAATCAATAAAAAATAGCCAATGAATTTAGGACCCTCAGTCCTTCATCAGGGCAGTCTCTAATGTAGAGTTTAATGACACCCCCAGCACTCAAAAGGAAAGGACATGTTAGGCCTCTGTTTTGAAATGCATTGCTATTATGGAAAGCCACATTGGTGAACGAAAAGCCATCCTTAAAACTTAAATACTGTTAAATGTGCCTAGCAAATGAAAGTACTGGCATTCCTGCAGTTGACACAAGGAACACGTGAAGATGAAAAGGGCACATTGTTGGCTAAGAGAAAAATAGTGGCATTTTTCATTGAAACTGCCACACATCAAAATGCTGTGGGCACAGACAACTAAGCAACACAGAAACTGACATCATGTTGAATGGAAAGGCGTGTGCATTTCTCAGCTGAAGTCACAAATACATGGAGTGAAAAATGCACATGGTAAATGACAACATGTTCAGCAGGGTTTCATTTTCTGTTGCCCCTTTAATACACTAGAGCTGTGCAGCGCTAGAAGAAAATTCACAGATTTTAAAGTGCACTGGACAATAACAGAATGATGCAAGTTGTTTAAAGGAATAAAGGCTGCACAGTGGAAAATAATGCAATACTTGAAAATTCCATTTTTTTTTTAGATGCAACATATAATTCTGGTCATTTCAAGATTACAAAGACAAAAGTTCAAATGCCAGCACAGCCTTATGTTGTCAGAGACCATCTGGTCACAGAGATACAATCCCTGCAGTGTCCATTAGCTCAGCTTTGAGCTCCTCAAGAGTGATTGATCAAATTATTGCAGGCTAAATCGATATTGAGCCAAGAGACTGCAGATGCCCTCAACTACGTGGTTTGAAGGAAATGGAGAAATTAAACTGAGCAAACCTATGTTTAAACATATAGCCATTGACTTACATTACAAATGTCCTTTTATTCATCAATTTGAGACTGTGATACTTACAGTGTTGTGACAGATATTGTTTTAAAGCTGCTGTCAAGGTGATGGTGTTGATGTCATTTGCACCCTCTGGCAAACTCAAAAGTGTTTCTAGCGGCCCCGAAACATGTTATAAATCTGAAAGTTGGGGAGCTAATGGCTTATTAAATTAAATATATGATTAGAAAGTTTTGTATTCCCAACTATGTCCGTTTTTGCAAAAAGGGCAAAAAACCATAGCTCACACATGCAATAACTTGCTGAAACGAAAGTCAATTCCACCTGTCGTCATGATCAGGGTAAGATTGATATTTATATTCAAGGAACAAACTTTAGTTGCAGGGACGTTATGGTGAGAACCTAATGCAACACAACCATGCAACTTCAGCTAAAGCCACTTTAACATGGCGCACCCTGTTGCACAGACTGTGACCACAATGATGACATCACAGACCACATCACTTATGGCATCACTAATTACATGTTGTATGGGAATATTGATGACATTACCAATCACATCCATCACTGGTGACAACATTAATTGCATTGTATATAACTGATTACATCAAAAATGGAATTACACATAACATCATTTTTAAGTTAGTTCATTAAAAATGTGATTACCTTAATAACAATTTAGGCCATTGACTTGGCCATGACAAAGGCTGTGGTCATTGGCCAGCACCAAAGTCCATAGCTAGTGGTTGGTTAGTGTTCACAAATACCAACCTGCATGGTTAAAAGCCATGCCTAGTAGCCCATCACTGTTTTAAAATATACAGGGGGCAACGTTGAAAGCTGTAGTTAGTGGCCAGGGGTAAAGGCCATAACTAGTGCCCATTAATATGTCAGAATATACAGTCGGCACAGCCAAAGGCTGTGGCCACTGGCTAGTATTGTGTTGAAAACCATGACTAGCAGCTGGTTAGTGTATATAATATACAGTGGGCACAGTCGAAGGCCATCACTTATTTCATTTTATTATTTTAAAATTTACAGTGGACATGGCCAAAAGATGTACAAACTGATCAAGGTCAAAGGCCAAGGCTAGTGGCCCATTTATATGTTAGAATATATAGTGCGCACAGTCAAGGATTGTGGACACTGTCTAGTATTGTGCTAAAGTCCATGGATAGGGTCTGTTCAGTGTATTTAATATAATATACAGTGGACACTGTTGAAAGCTGCATCCACTGGTAAAGGCCAAAATCTATGGTTGCTAGCTTTTTCGTGTTTTAAAATATTCAGTGCACATGGGTGAAAGTTGTGATCACTGTCAATAAGCGAAGGCCATGACTAGTACCCATTCACGTGTTAAAATATATTTGGCCATGCACACTGACCATGGCTGAAGCCCATGCTTAATGCAAGTTACTGTTGTATTGTAATTAGTGATGTCACAAGTGATGTGATCTGTGATGTCATCATTGTAGTGATAGTCTGTGATACAGGGTGTGCAAAGTTAAGGTAGCTTTAACTGAAGTTCCAGGGTTTTATTGCATTAATTTCTCACATGCAACTAATGTTTTTTACTTGAATTCCAAGGGTTTTGTTATTGCATACATTTTTAGAACGCTTCCAGAGCACTAGCATGGTCTTCCGCCATGGTCAGTGAGCATGTCCTTTGGCCGTGCAAACTGTCCATTTTAAAATGCTGCAAGACCAATTGCCATGTCCTTCGGATTGCAGGCTTTGAGAACTCACAATGGCCCTCATTACGACCCTGGCGGTAAGTATCGTCATTACCGGCATGGCGCAATTATCGTGTCCGTGCTGGCAATAGACTGCTAAAAGCGGCCATTATGAGTTCGCAGGCACGAGCTTTTGCGCCATGCCGGTAATGAAATCACCGCCATGCCGCTAAAGGCCGAAAAATCCCACTTACCGGCATCGTATGCAGTGCAAATAGCACGTCCGGCATCCTAGCTATCGGCATTAGCGGTCACCGCAAATAGCGGGAACCGCTATTAGCGGTGACCATAAATAGGCGGATCCGGAAGCAGCGTTATTGCACAGGAACGGGAAAGAGCACGGCGGCCATCTTTAAAAACACAATCCATTGCCATCCACCACAACTAGGAGACATCTGACCCCCAGAACTACCACACACCTCAACCACCACCTGTCTGACATCAGGATGCCAAAAGTTGTGAAGAAAAGTGGAGATTGGCTGCGCCAGGAGCGCTTCTCAAGAGAGAAGCTGACCATGTTGGCTGAAACCCTTCAGGAGCATGCAGACGTCGTGTTTGCAACAGAGATGACCCGACCGGCGCTGCTGTGGAAAAAGCAGATCTGGGCAATGGTCGCCCAGAGGCAGAGGGTCAGTGCTGTCGGCACAACACCCGTACCCCAAAACACTGCTGCAAGCGATGGGATGACCTATGTCTCCGCGTGAGGAGCATACTGGCGGCAAACAGGAATCTTGGGATGGCGACAGGTGGAGGTGATGAGTCGCCCCTAAAACTCCAGCCATGGGAGGAGATATGTGCCTCCACCATAGGCACGGAGTCCATAGACGGAGTTGGGGACATGGAGAGAGGAGCCCCGTCATCAGCCGATGCAGGTAGGTGTCTCAAATCTAACTTTGCCAATACCACCACGATGATGTCCAGATGAATGGGAAGTGCAATGATGCATACCAGGGTCCACCAGACACATAAGCACAAGACTGCCTACAGGCAGTGCAGAGCATCACCTTGTCCACATGCATAATGCACCCCATTTCTGTTGCTACCGACATGCCTCCATGCATCACCCACCCAAGAGTGAGACAACCTGTATGTCACTCTCTCCAATGTGACTCATCCACCGATCCATATCAATGCAGCCACCACAATGCTTGCTCAATGCCCGTAGACCCATCACTAACCCTCTCCCTCCTTTGGTCCCCCACAGGCACACAATCAGACAGAGCCGATGATGACACCGGTGCCACCCCAGCTAAGAAGGCCAGGGCCGAGAGGGACAACACCGGCCCTCCACTTCAAGGGGCATAAGGAAACCCCTACGACACAAAATGGTCAAGAGCACATCACAGGCCACAGCACCAATGTGCTCCACGTCCACAACTTTGGCACCAACGACAGCCAGCATCAGCCAATTGTCGGCGGCTGAAGGAACTGCATTGGCTGCAAGCAGCACCATTGGGGAAACAGCTGCCACAGCAGCAATCTCGGATGACGAGGAAGGGGATATGCTGCATGTTGATACTCCCCCACTGGCCCCCTGCATTCCCCTACCTTTCCCCATGCAGCCTGCCCGACACCAGCATACACGGGCTATCTCCGGCAAACTCGTGGCCGGCAACTCCCAGCCCAACCACACCTATTCAGGAGGAACACAGTATTTTGGCCACCCCTCAACCATCCACCCCAGCCCCGAACACCCAAGAGGGGATGCAGGACATTATAAGGCGCCAGCAGCAGCTCACTGGCCTCTTGACACAGCACATTACAGAATGTGGTAGTGCAAGGGAGGACATGCGTGAATGTGCTGCTTCCCTGAGGTCAGCAATTGAGTCCAGCTCAAAGGACATATGCGCAGTGTGGCACGTACTGTCTGAGATGGTGCAAGCAATGCGGGACATGCGTCCATCTGAGCAACCGAGCACATCCTCGGCTGCCAGTTCCACCAGGACCAGCCCTGTGCGCAGGTCGGGCAGGAACCTGCGGCGATCAGACAGGGATGCACCTGGTGCGGGGAGAGGGGGATGCCAGTAGGCACAGCCTTGTGTACTGGTGCCACATGGTCCACTGGTGCACAGTACTGCACACCATGTGTAGGGGAGTTGAGGAGGGAGTGGGGAGGGCGGAGTGGGTGTGTTGGGGAGTTGAGGGGGGAAGGGGGAGTGGGTGTGTTGGGAAGTTGAGGGGGGAGGAGGTGTGTTGGGGAGTTGAGGGGGGAAGTGGGGAGTGGGTGTGTTGGGGAGTTGAAGGGGGAGGGGGAAGTGGGTGTGTTGGGGAGTAGAGGGGGGAGGGGGTAGTGGGTGTGTGGGGTGGAGGGCCTGTTCACTTAGTTTTGCTTATTCAATACACTTTTTGGTTAATCAGAATTCACATGTGTGGACATTGCTTATTGCGTACGTGTGCTTAATTGGTTAACAGTCTACAGTGTCCATGTCCCGGACACACCCTGTGCCCTGAGTGCCATCTCCATGTAACCCCCCCGTCCATGTCTGCTAGAAACATTGGTTGATCAGAGTCTGACGCATGGCACGTCCTTCCTGTGCATCGTTACGTCACTGAGGTGCTGCCCCATCCCCAACCTCCTCATCCTCATTGTCAGGTGATTGCAGTTCAGCGTCTGGGGGCAGGAGCACATTCCGTCTGATGCACATATTGTGTAGCATGACACATGCCATGACGATCTTGCCCACATCCTGATGCCCGTACAGGAGTGCCCCACCAGACCTACTGAGGCAGTGAAAACGTGCCTTCAAAAGGCCAAATGTCTGCTCAATCACCACACGGGTATGTGTATGCACACAATTGTAGTCCTCTTCGTGCCTGTTCTGCAGGTTCTGGACTATGGTAAGAGCCACCTCTTCAAGAGATAGCCTGCATCATCTGCATGTGGCCAACAATGTATGTGTAAGTTACCACATCATATTTAACCTCATTGAGTGACAACATGGCATGCATGTATTTCTTATTTTCAAGCCCATTTCCATGCATGGATGGAGACAGACGATGTGACTGCTATGTTGGCATTCCTCTTATGGACTGGTTTGCATGCCATCTACAAGTGGGTGCAGGGGGTCAAGTTCCTTGTGAGTGCCCATGCACTGTGTTAGTCCACAGTGGTTGTTTTGTGATGTTGCAGATTGTGGGATGTATTTACCCATGCATCCGAGCCATACCTCAAAACTGTGCAGTACTGACATGGAAAACATCATGATGGCCAGAGCTTCCCAGAAAATGCACAGGGAAATGCATGAAGAATAGGCTGCCACTCATTTTTGCCGATGTTATGGGCACAGAAGGAAACTGCCTAAAACCACCATTGGACTACCCGCACAGTAGTCTGAAACCATTGGGATTGGCAATGCTGATTGCCAAATGCAACCTAGAATTGTTGGGAATTCATTTTCTTAAATCCCAAAAATGGGTGCAGTACCAGTACTCACCACTATCCAAAAGCCGGCAGTTTAAAACCACCCTGTGCTTCTCTGAAGGCAGGCTCAAACTGTCTATTTTAAACATTGCAACACATCTAAAAACTCACTGGACACCAGCAGACATTTGGTAGAATGGAGTGTTGTGTGCCTACAAAATCTGGGAAATGAAGAGCCCAGAACAATGCTTATAACAAAACTGGCTGAGCTATGGAGTCAGCAGTTTAAGTTGCACTGGATTTAAAGACACTAAAATCGAAAATGTTTAGATTAAATGAGTGACCTATGTTTGGTGTCACATGCCTTTGCAATTGTTTAAATGTCATAGTTTAAACTTAGAATCAGCATTCTAGCTGCATGTGTAAAATTGCAAGTTAATTTAAAAAGCAACAAAAACATGACAGTTAGCTGAAAGTCTGGTTTAAGGAACTTGATTCTGCCTGGCAACTACCCCCATCAGGAGTGAAACTTGAGTCACAGCTGTGTTCCCAGGCCTAGCTGCCCTTTTGCTGCTCACACTAAGGATATGCCATCTTTCTGATAATTGAATTACCTGTGCTCTGCAGGAGAGTGAACAATGCAACTCCCTTCACCCAGGCAGAGGGTTTATTGAGAGGATCATAAATGGCTTCCTCTTGAACAATGAGCCTCTCCTGACTCAGGCAAAGGTTTTATTGGCAGGAGTCGTAAATGGTCGTAAAAAGTGGCTTCCTCCTGAGGAAAGGGGAGGGGCACTGCCTGTGAGAGCAAGCTGGCTTGGCAGAACTGGATAAACCAGTATTTCTACCTTGTGCTGAGAGGAAACCACACCCCTTTGTAGCCAGAATATTGTTTAGAAAAAGATGAATAACTCATAGTACGGACATGTGAAAATTTTATAAATGACACCATAATTCTTGTGATTTTTCTGCCCACATTTTAAGAGGTTTTTCGACCCGGTGGTATGTTCAGGGGGGTTTTAGCGGAAAAGTGGATATTACTCTAAATGTATGCATGTTAAAAATCTGAAACTTCATCAGTTAATGTCCATACTCCATGCGCACATGTATGTAAAGTTGGGTCAATGTCAGAAATTGAAAAATCAGTTAAAAAGTCAATTATGTGCCATTTCTGAATGCAAGCTCTTAGAAACAGCAGATTTGGACAGAGACATGGCTAAATTCAGCCACACCATGTATATGTAATTTCAAGCAACTGTGTAACTGTGAAATATGTCTTTTATTTTCAAATATAGAATGTGTGCAATCTGACAGAGGAGTGTCCTATCTGCAAGCCATAAAATGACATCCCTCTGACTCACAGTTCATTCCCCAATCAAATGATAAATGGAAGTTTGACCAATTAGAAGCTGAGAGAGAGGTAGGGTCAGTGATGCTAGAACACACCCACATTCTAAACACATAAAAGCAGACAGACAGGACAGATAGGGACTTTCAAATCCATCTGCCGCTGGAAGCTCTGCCGGAAAAATCCATACTTTACCTCCATCAAACCTCCAGAGAGCCAAACTAGAGACTTCAATTTATCCAGAACTAGAGACCCAGACCAGAGAACCAGAGAGAGCTGACCCAGATCACTGTGAAGTGCAGAGACCAGAGGCGAGTTTAAAACCTGACCAGATCCATGGCGAGGCCCATTTCACTCAAGAAGATAGTGTGAGTACCTAGAAAACTGTGCAGAACCAATCTCCTAGTTAAAATAATATAATTCAATCTAGCTTAATCTAAGTAGAACTGTCTCCTAACTGTCACCTGTCATTTGCATAGCTGTCACTTGTCATTTCCTAGTTGCAAGCTGCACTTGTCTTTTTGAACTTTAAAATTTCAAATCTGAAAAACGACCTTCACAAAATCGCTCATATCTCCGCAACCGTTTGTGCTAGAGACTTGCAACAACTTTCATCTGAAAGGTTAGAATCGTGGCTTTCCTACGAACCTAGAACCTACCCCTTATAGCTTTACCGCAATCGCGGAACACGCATTCGCGAATTTTACCGCGATTTGCAAATTTCTTCACATGTAAAAACTGCTGCTGCTTGCCTTCCATTTGCCAGAAATTCGTTTAACCTGCTAACTATCCCTGCCTCATTGCTAGTGTGAGCCTGGACTAATATTAACTAGATACCACTCACCATGAACCTCTGAAAGGGAATTAAAAGCATCTCCAGCATATTTCTCATCCATTGCTAGCACATATCAAAGCATTTTGCCTGTGTTTTCAAAACTCCTATCTGTTTTCTGTAGTGTAAGCTTGCTGGGGTGAACTGATTTACATTGATTGCATTTCTGAGAACTGTGTGTTTTCCTTCCATTTCCTTGCCTTGCATCAAGGGGGGGAGGGGATTGCCAGAGAAAAGTGATTACATTGTTTGGTTGAAATCATATTGAGTATTTTCTGTACTGCATTCATTGAATATTGCATCCACCTGAGCTTACATAAAGCATCCTCTACCACATTATACTTTTGTTCCTATTTACCAGTGTGCTACCTTATCCATTTCATGTCAACTCATTAGTGATTATAAGAAGTGTGCTAGTGCCAGATTCTCCGTTGTTGATCTTTATCATATCAGATTAAGTGTGCTATTCAATTATTAATTTATTATAAAGTGTGATATATATATATTTTAAATTATCAAATAAACCTTTTAAACTTGCAAAACAGAACTACTTCTTGGCTCAGTGGGGTCAGGGGGATTCCAAGAGTTGGGTGTTATATAGGGGTAGTCATCCAGAACGCATGAACTGGACATAAAGACATATCAATAAGGGTTTTCATTCAGTATTATAGACTAGGCGTTGACTTAGCTGTAGTGTTGAATTGAATCCTCTTACAAATTGGGGGCTCGGGCCGGACGTTTGGGTTAGAATACCACTTGTGCAGCTTAATACAGCGTGCCAGCTGAGCAGATACACATATCCGGTCGGATCACCACGCTGTGTTACGCTGTAAAGCACTCCTCAAAAGGGACACTCCAAGAAAAGTTCTGTTCTGCAAAAATAAAATACAAACTTCTGTAAGTCAGGACAGAGACCAATCTCTAGAATGACGACCTTAGTAGACATGAAAATAGCCAGAGAGCACCTCTTGCATAAGTTATTTGTGAGAGGTGAATGGACCGAACAGGGCCAGGATGCGTGGTTGCAGGCCATCACACAACAGGTCACTGAAACAGGGTCAGATATATATAGAGATCAGGGTCCCTTACATGTGGCCCTGAGTGAACTATATATGGCTCCTAAAGCCAAAGATGAACACAATAAGATTGCCAGGATAGCAGCATACCTGTACCTATACATGGGAGACATGCAGGATAGATGTGCTGAAAGCCAAAATCTGGCAAATAGGCAACAGATGGCATTACAGAAGGCCCAATCTGATCTGGACTCTTCTGAGCAGAGGCTGCAGAGGAGCCAGGAGTCAGAAAATGACAGCAGACGGTACATCACTAAAATAAAGGAGGATATGGATATACTGCAACAGGAAAAGGCTGACCAGGATACTAGATTTCTGGCCCTGCAGAAGGAGCACCAAGACAGTTTGGACTCCTTACTGCAGAGCCAGAAAAAGCTGGAGCAACAATTAGACTTTAACAGGGCATGCACGGAGCAGGTAGCCACCCTGCAAAGTCATCTAGATAGAGTGAAGGTAGAGAGCAACAAGCTGATTTTGAAAGACCTGGATACCCAGGCAGAGTTTGATGAAGAACGGCAGAAAGCTGGTGCCTTTCAAAGGCAGAGGGACGACCTGGCGGCACAAATGCAGGCTCTTAGTCAGGAAAGAGACGCCTTAGGCCAGGAAGTCTGCCATTTAAAAAGGAAAATGGAAGAAAATCACCTGGCCCACCAGGGACTGGGTGACCTCCAAAAAGAACACCAGAACTTGTTAGAGCACACCAGGAGGGTGGAGGATGCTCTAGCAAGAAAGGAGCAGGCCAATAGGGACACAGCTCAGGAGGTAACCCTCCTGCAGCAAAGACTGGCCCAGTGCTCCAGGACCAATCAGGAAACACAGAGAGAGAATGAGGCTCTCTGCCAGCACAATGATAGACTCCAACAACAGGTAGCGATGCAGGAGAGACTGATAGAGTCGAGTAAGGCCTTAACAGAGGAACTGAAAGCACAAATGCAGGCTCTTGCATTGCAACAGGGAGCAGGGGCGGATAGAGATGAGATCCGCTGGGAAAGAGAGATTCCTGACCATAACCGCAGGAGCCCTAACACCAGGGGCCTTCATCTTCCCCAGTCCCTGGACTCTACCACCCCCATGTCCCCTGGCGCACATGAGCACAGGGCCACAGGGATGGCAGATTACTATCCAGCTAAGAGTATGGGGCTCATAGGCCAGTACCACTCAGGAATGGAGGGGTGGGCATCCGGGTATGGGCACCCAAGTACAGTACAGTTCGATGGGGAACCCCAGGAGAGTAGGCCCATTAAGGGCATCCTGAAAACCTCTGCCCAGTTAGGTCAGTGGAGGGGGTACCCATCAAATCCTGGCAGCAAGGAGGAATCTGAAGACTCCTCTGAACTGCGCAGGACACAGGAGACCAGGTCCCCACATTCTGCCAGCCATTCCCAGGCTCGCAGAATCCGGGAAAACCTGGAAGAACAGACGGGAACCTCTGGGAGCAGTGCCTCTGAGTCCGAGGATGAATGGACAAGGGTTACCCGAACCAAAAAGGCCAATAAGGCAAAAAGGGCCTTGCTTAAGGACCCCTTAAAGCAGATTAAGGCGATCAGGAGCGTCATCACGCCTTACCATAAGAACGCTAAGTATTCTGTTTGGGAGCACTTAGAGTTGTTTGAACAAATGATGGAGACTTTCCATTTGAAGGACAGCCAAAGCTGTATTCAATATGTAAAGTGGACCTTCTCCCCGGAATACTCCAGTTTCTTTGCGGGGCTGGAGGACCAAAATCATTTAAGATGGTCCACCTATAAGGCGGCCATCTTGAAACATTTTTCTGTTCACAGAAATCCTCAAGAGGCTCGCAAGGCAGCCTACAATTTGCAATGTGGGGAGGATCAGGCCCCACAAGAATTTGTGCAGGAGTTAAAGCGTGCTTTTGCACAGACCACAAGAAGGGTGCGCACGGATAGCAGAGAATTTATAAATACGTTTTTCCATGCCTTGCCCAAATATATCATGACCCAGCTCGTGAGGGATTTTCACGAGAAAAGATCTTTAGACTGGGTCATTGAACAGGCTACCCGGATCTATGAGGTGCAGAAACCGATAGATAGCAAAAGTACGCCCAGAAAAACCCCAAAGCCAACAGCACCCCTGCTGCTGCCAAGGTGGCAGAGGTAAAGGTCACCCCCGTTTTGGATTTGGAGATGGGGGGGCCTAAAAACCTACCTGCACCTAATAATGCTAGGCCCAGGAGGTCCTCGGGTCAGTCACAGACAGGGAGCCAAGGAGTCAGCCCCACAAATGGGGTCCCTCGCTCTCCTGATTATGTAAGTCCCCGTTACAAGGGAAATCGACCCATCCTGGGTTATGTGTGGACTCCTCCAGCCCAAGGGGGGGGATCCAGCCAAGCACCTTACCCAGGGAACTTCCCTCCAAACTTCCCACAGGAGGGCAGAAATTTACCAAACCCTGGGAAGAACTTTTTCCCCAGATATCCACCCGACTTTCAGCCCCAAAACCATCCATCCTTCTTTCCCCAATTCCCTGAGCCCAGACCACTGAATCCGGGAGAGGGGAGGCCAAGGGTGGAGGGGTACCCAAATCTTCCCAACCCGGGGTATTACCAGAGGAGGGACAGCTACCCTTCCCGGGATCAGCCCAGGGGAGAAAACAGGGCCCCGTATCAGCCTGAGCGGGTTTCCCAGTTAGAGCGCCAGGTTCAAAACATGGTGCGGGACCTGGGTCACATACTGAGGGCTCAGCAGAACCCTCAGATGGGCGTGCCGGCGCAGAACGCACCCAACTCTGGACCTGGTGCTCCAGAACAATGACGGGGGCAGCACCCCGATAACTCACCGGTTCCCAGGGAGGAGGCACAAAGGGAAGGGGGGTGTAAAGCCTTGGAGGAAGCTTCCTTCCTCACTTGTAAACAGCCCCTGGAAACCCAGGAACCGGAAACAAAATCTCTTGCCCCTGAAAGTCTGCCTCCTAAGGAGCAGAGGGGGGGTAGGAGAAACAAAAGACCCAAACAGACTCAGTTTGAGGAGGAGGTACAGATCTTCCAATTTGAGGGAGAGGGATCCTCAGAGGATCCTGGGAAAAGGATCTTCTCCTTCAGAGAGGGGGGAACTCCCCCCAAAGAAAAATGGGTCCCTAGGGATGAAAATCCAGACTGGGGAGATGTGGAGACTGAGCTACCGCCGCCCACCATCTCATCCCAGAACCAACAGCAAGAAAATCCCCTGGTTCAAACCCATCCTGGGGACTGCCTCCAAAAAGGGGGTGGCAGCCCAGAACCGGAACCAGGGGAACCCACAATGGCTCTGATCTCCAGTTGCCAACTTTTTCTTTCAGATTCCCAAGACTCTCCACAGAATTCTGCCCAAATCTCTTCGCTAGCGATGTCCAAAACCAGAAAGTTAGCCCACCAGTTGTCCAAAAATGTGCATTATCTGTGCCCCCTTGAGGAGAAGGAGGGAAGATACTTTGCCCCGGTACAAGTACAGGGGCAGGGTACAATCTTGGCACTGGTGGACACTGGATCTCAAGCTACCCTTCTGTCCAGAAGGGCCTTTGACGAACTGAATGCAGGAAGGGGAGAGAATTACCAAATTCCTCTCACCTCTCTTCCTGGACAACTCCAGAACTTTGACGGGAAGGAAATTCCTGTTGAGGGGACGGCAGACTTGGACATTAAAATTGGGCGACATAAGTTGAAACACCCGGTCATAGTTGTGACCCCAGAGGGCACCCCTTGTTTACTAGGGAATGACCTCCTGAGAAGGTTGTCACCCCTAATAGATTGTGTAAACAAGGTCCTCTGGACCCAGAATAGCCGACCGATAAAATTAAAACAGAGTGTCAACCATGTTAGTTTAAACGGCACCTGCCACATGGTTGAACAAAAATCTGACCAAGTAGAATTTCACTTCCAGAATAGCCAAATTCCAGACATGACAGTAATAGCAGTAGGACAACAGACTAGTGATGGGGGGTCCTCTCTATTTCTGAAAATCAACCTTCCTCCCAGTTTAAAGTGGTATTCCACGCTGGAAGGAAACACTTTGAAATTCTATACCAATCCACAATCTGAAACTCCCACTCCTATAGTCCAGAAAGATGTGAAATCAGCTCAAAGCCTGGCTGATATTCAGCAAATTGGAGAGCAGTTGTTCATCCCTGTTCAGTTAAATGATGGGAAGGACTCTGTTCTCGCTCGAGTGTGTGTGAACAACGGTAAGAGCTTCATCAGCGAAGCCATGTTCCGCCAACTCCCAAAAGATCCAGCCATTCCCACCTTCAAACTGATAGACAAATGGGAAATGGACCTGGAAGCACCTAATTCCAAACATCTCCTGCCAAGCAGGTGTATGCTCAAAATCTCCATTGGCAACAAGAGCATAGTCCATAATTGTTGGGTCGTGCGAGACGTCACTGCCGCCTTTTACTTAGGCAGTGACATTCTCAATCGCTTTGCCATTAGTTTGGACCTAATAAACTTCAAAGCTTGGTCCCGATTAGCGGATAATCCCATGGGCTTTGATGATCCAGAAAAAGCATTTAGGTCAGCTCAATTGCTACCTTATGCAGTTGAAATTCAGATCAAAGAGGAAGTCACCATCCCAGAAAGGACCCGACAATTCTCCCTGGAAGTGAAAGTTAAAAGAGGACAATATTTGCAAAACCCTGATGCTTACATACATCTAAATGCTTCTCTCCAACTGCAAGGGTTAGGGGTAAACCCAACTCCATTAGTCAACATAGAACATGACACCATTCTAATAGAGGTGGATAACAGCGACTTAAAGAGTATTACTCTAGCCGCAGGCACCATTATTGGAATGGCGGTTGATGACCGACATTTTTCCATCGACTTAGTAAATGAACTGTTAGGACCAATCCCCAAGGACTGTTTTGACAGTGACAGTGATGACAATACAACACCAGACAGGATTTTTACCCGGCATGGGGGGAACTTCCTGGTGTACACATCCTGCCCTTATGGTAAGGAAGATGTGACTTGTGAATTCAGGAGGGATGAGGTGATTTTCCAGGTTCATGAAGGCTGCCTTGCCCACCTGAAGCCTCCGGTCCAAATCAGCACTCTGACCAGGGACTTCTCCACCCAGCTGGAGGAGGCCGCGGAGATAGCCAAACCAGAAGTCTTTCCAGGCTTCAGGCAGATGGTGGAAGAGAGAGTCAACCTAGCTGATGCCTGTGTGACTCTGGAACAAAAGCAAAAGTTGAAACAAGTTTTCTTGGATTTCCAAGATCTCTTTGCGGTAGACTCATATGACTGTGGTCGCACTGACATCCACACAACAACAATCCCCACGGACCCTGGCATGACTCCTGTGTTTGTGAAGCAATATCGCTTGCCTCTCGCATCAATGGAGTCCCTTACTGAAATAATTAAGAACCTTGAGTCCCGGGGAATAATCCGTCCAGTCCACAGCACCTTCAATAATCCGGTGCTGGGAATATTGAAGCCAAACGGCCAGTGGAGACTCTGCGCCGACCTCAGGGAGCTCAACAAACGGGTCCATACTTCCCGATGGCCTCTGCCCTACATTGACCAAGGGCTGGCCCAGATCCAGGGGTCACAGGTATTCACTGCAATAGACCTGACCAATGGATACTGGACTGTGCCTGTCAGTAGGGAGGACCAATACAAGCTGGCTTTTACCTTTGGGGGCCAGCAGTACACCTGGACCCGGACTCCCTTCGGATACCTCAACTCCGGCAATGAATTCAACATTTTTCTACACAAGGCCATGCCTGACTTGGGTGCAAGGGGTAACCTGGCTTATGTAGATGATGTCCTCATCAAAAGTTCATCTGTGGAGGAACACATAGCGGAGATCCGTTATGTTCTGACACAGTTGAGGGCTGCCGGAGCAAAACTTTCCTTTCAGAAAGCACAGTGGTGTAGAACCCGTGTTAATTTCTTGGGGCATGAGATTACTCCTCAGGGTCTCTGTCCCCAGGAAAAGAAAGTGGAAGCACTTCAGAAACTGAAAGACCCCACAACTCTGCGGGAACTAAGGAGCCTCCTTGGACTGACTAATTACAGCAGAAAGTTCATTGAGGGCTACGCAGAGATCACCAGACCCCTGATTCATCTCCTGAAGGGGGGGGTCAAGTGGGAATGGGGTCCAGAACAAGCCGAGGCGGTAAAACAACTCAAAAGAAGCCTCTCACAAGCGCCTTGCCTAGCTTACCCTGTCAGAAACAAGGAGTTCTTCCTGGAGACGGGGTTCTCTGATACGTGCTTGACGGCAGTATTATACCAAAAGCATGACAAGGTCAATAAAGTAATCTCCTATGCGAGCAAAACTTTATCCTCTGTGGAGGAAAAATTCAACGATTGTGAGAAGGCACTCCTGGCAACGGTGTGGGCATTGAAGAATTACCGCCCGTTTATCCAGGGGGAACACATCATAGTGGAGACTCCACACCAGCCTCTGCAATATCTCCAAAGTGACAGAATCCGGGCCGGAAATGTGAGTAATTCCCGAATTACTTCCTGGATTCTGTCAATGCAAGGCTTTCCTGTGGAGGTCAGATATGGCCAAAACAAGAAGAGTCCCCTCGCGCAAGGTCTGGCTGACTTGCATGATTGTGCCAGAGAAAACTGTCTCGAGGACGAAAGTCTAAAAATCAAGGACAACATGGAGGCATACCTTAATTCCCCACACAAAGTCTTTGAAGAAGACAAGTGTGAGGGAATGCCCACTGTCTATGTGGATGGATGCTCTTACCATGTTGACAACGACGGGGAGAAAGAACTGGTGGCTGGCGTAGGGAATGCATGGGTGAATGAGTCCCCAGAACCCACGCTGGATACAAAATTGGTCCCCGAAGTAGTCAGGTGGCAGAATTGATGGCTGTGCATCAGGCCATCCTCACTGCTGTCCAGCATCAACTCCACGAACTGGTCATAATCACAGATTCGGATTATGTACGGAAGGGGTTCGTGGAGCACCTGGTTAATTGGAAAACCAGAGGCATGTTATGTGCTAACAACAAACCCTTGAAACATGGGAAGTTGATCCAAAACATTGATGATCTGGTCACCTCGAATGAGATGACCATCTATTGGAAAAAGATCAAGGGTCATTCCAAAGTAGAGGGACCAGACAAAACTGGAAATGACTTAGCTGATCAGCTGGCCAAAACCGGGGCCATCCAAGGGGATCTAATTGAGATTGAGTCCCTGTTGGGGGAAATCCAGGTCACTGCTATCACTAGGTCCCAGACAAATGCTCACAACGACCTTTCAATTGCACAATGGAGTAAGGAGACCCCTGATGCTGATTTGATTACAGCTCAGAAGGGGGATTCAATAATTGGTAAATTTTACCAGCACCTTGAGGACCCTGAGAACTTTCCCCTGACGGATACCGATTACATTGGGAAAGAGGACCTCAGAGTGTTGATGAAATGTCCAAAAATGTTCCGAATCCAAGACGGTTTGTTGGTAAGGAAATCCAAAGCTGGCCACGATCAGTGGGTGGTTCCTACCTCATTCCGAAGCCTGATGTTAAGTCACGCCCATGATGCGGCCACCGCCGGTCATAGGGGGTTTCACACAACATTGGAAATCTTAAGAGAGGTTGCATACTGGCCACACATGGGGCAGGACCTCGACCAATACTTGAAGGGGTGTCTTGTGTGTGCACAATTTCAGCCATCATCCCTCACGCACCGTGCGCCTCTCCAAAAGAGGGGGATGACACTGCCATGGTCAGATTTACAAATCGACTTTGTAGGCCCTGTGATTCGCTCGGCTAGGGGGAATAAGTACATGTTGACTGTGACATGCTTGTTTACCAAGTGGGTGGAATGTCTCCCAGCCCCAAATTGCAAGGCAGAAACTGCAGCTGCCTTGATGATTAACCACATCTTTTCCCGTTTTGGTCTACCTCAAAGGATTGAGTCAGACAGAGGTAGCCACTTCACCAGTGAAGTAATGACAAAGATGTGGGAAATACTGGGGGTCAAGAGAAAGCTGCATATTGCTTATAGACCAGCTTCTTCTGGGGCAGTAGAGAGATATAACCGAACCATTGTGAGCATATTAAAGAAGTTTGTGGCAGATTCTGGGCCAAGTTGGGATATCCGATTACCTCTGGTCCTAATGGCTATCAGATCTACCCCTTCATCTGCAACCAAAATGTCACCATTTGAGTTGATGACTGGGCGCAAGATGGTGCTTCCTCAGCATTTGCTCTATAGGACCCAAGAGCAGACACTGATAAATGCCTCCACAACTCATGAGTATGTAGAGAATTTAAGGAAACACCTCCAACATGCTTTTGCGTATGCTCATCGGAATCTAGAAAGATCAGCTGATAGCATGAAGACCCATTATGACCTGAAAACTTCCAGGAAGGAATATCAGGTGGGGGACCGGGTCTATCTATACAACTTCCAAAGGAACCAGGCCAAGCAGCGCAAATTTTTGCCTACATGGAAAGGACCCTTTGAGATCATCGACAAGATCTCACCTGTGGCCTACAAAATCCACATCCCCAAAGGCGGTTCGGCAGAGGGGGAAGACAAGTGGGTCCACATAAACCAGTTGAAATGTTGCCATCCCAGGCACACTCTGCAACAACTGGAGGAATCCTCTGGAATCCTAGCGGGTACTGTCTCAGACTAATTCAGTTCCAACCATAAAACATACCACATCTAGTCTCTAAAATATTGTGATTTGCATGAAACTGTCTCTTAGTTATACTGTTTTTTTTTCAAAATAAGAATGTAATGTTTCGTTATGATAAAATGCATATGCTGCCCCACTATCCCAACAGTGGTGAAAAAACGTCTATGAGTAGGTATTGCCGCTCTTCCTTTGTCGTCCTAGGAGAAAGAAAATCTGAAGACGGGCCAAGGAGGACGATCCGGAGACCGGGAACGAAGATCCAATGGGCCCAGTGGACCGCCCAATATTCCCATCAGGACCGGCGAGGAGAACCGATCGATCCGACCGGATGGAGGAAAAGATGCTGAACTGTGCCATCTATTGGAAGAAGATGAGGAAACATCCCAGATCTTGCGAGTCCCATCAGTGAAACCGAATGGCCATCGCAAGAGGGGGGCTTGTGGGATGTATTTACCCATGCATCCGAGCCATACCTCAAAACTGTGCAGTACTGACATGGAAAACATCATGATGGCCAGAGCTTCCCAGAAAATGCACAGGGAAATGCATGAAGAATAGGCTGCCACTCATTTTTGCCGATGTTATGGGCACAGAAGGAAACTGCCTAAAGCCACCATTGGACTACCCGCACAGTAGTCTGAAACCATTGGGATTGGCAATGCTGATTGCCAAATGCAACCTAGAATTGTTGGGAATTCATTTTCTTAAATCCCAAAAATGGGTGCAGTACCAGTACTCACCACTATCCAAAAGCCGGCAGTTTAAAACCACTCTGTGCTTCTCTGAAGGCAGGCTCAAACTGTCTATTTTAAACATTGCAACACATCTAAAAACTCACTGGACACCAGCAGACATTTGGTAGAATGGAGTGTTGTGTGCCTACAAAATCTGGAAAATGAAGAGCCCAGAACAATGCTTATAACAAAACTGGCTGAGCTATGGAGTCAGCAGTTTAAGTTGCACTGGATTTAAAGACACTAAAATCGAAAATGTTTAGATTAAATGAGTGACCTATGTTTGGTGTCACATGCCTTTGCAATTGTTTAAATGTCATAGTTTAAACTTAGAATCAGCATTCTAGCTGCGTGTGTAAAATTGCAAGTTAATTTAAAAAGCAACAAAAAACATGACAGTTAGCTGAAAGTCTGGTTTAAGGAACTTGATTCTGCCTGGCAACTACCCCCATCAGGAGTGAAACTTGAGTCACAGCTGTGTTCCCAGGCCTAGCTGCCCTTTTGCTGCTCACACTAAGGATATGCCATCTTTCTGATAATTGAATTACCTGTGCTCTGCAGGAGAGTGAACAATGCAACTCCCTTCACCCAGGCAGAGGGTTTATTGAGAGGATCATAAATGGCTTCCTCTTGAACAATGAGCCTCTCCTGACTCAGGCAAAGGTTTTATTGGCAGGAGTCGTAAATGGTCGTAAAAAGTGGCTTCCTCCTGAGGAAAGGGGAGGGGCACTGCCTGTGAGAGCAAGCTGGCTTGGCAGAACTGGATAAACCAGTATTTCTACCTTGTGCTGAGAGGAAACCACACCCCTTTGTAGCCAGAATATTGTTTAGAAAAAGATGAATAACTCATAGTACGGACATGTGAAAATTTTATAAATGACACCATAATTCTTGTGATTTTTCTGCCCACATTTTAAGAGGTTTTTCGACCCGGTGGTATGTTCAGGGGGGTTTTAGCGGAAAAGTGGATATTACTCTAAATGTATGCATGTTAAAAATCTGAAACTTCATCAGTTAATGTCCATACTCCATGCGCACATGTATGTAAAGTTGGGTCAATGTCAGAAATTGAAAAATCAGTTAAAAAGTCAATTATGTGCCATTTCTGAATGCAAGCTCTTAGAAACAGCAGATTTGGACAGAGACATGGCTAAATTCAGCCACACCATGTACATGTAATTTCAAGCAACTGTGTAACTGTGAAATATGTCTTTTATTATCAAATATAGAATGTGTGCAATCTGACAGAGGAGTGTCCTATCTGCAAGCCATAAAATGACATCCCTCTGACTCACAGTTCATTCCCCAATCAAATGATAAATGGAAGTTTGACCAATTAGAAGCTGAGAGAGAGGTAGGGTCAGTGATGCTAGAACACACCCACATTCTAAACACATAAAAGCAGACAGACAGGACAGATAGGGACTTTCAAATCCATCTGCCGCTGGAAGCTCTGCCGGAAAAATCCATACTTTACCTCCATCAAACCTCCAGAGAGCCAAACCAGAGACTTCAATCTATCCAGAACTAGAGACCCAGACCAGAGAACCAGAGAGAGCTGACCCAGATCACTGTGAAGTGCAGAGACCAGAGGCGAGTTTAAAACCTGACCAGATCCATGGCGAGGCCCATTTCACTCAAGAATATACTGTGAGTACCTAGAAAACTGTGCAGAACCAATCTCCTAGTTAAAATAATATAATTCAATCTAGCTTAATCTAAGTAGAACTGTCTCCTAACTGTCACCTGTCATTTGCATAGCTGTCACTTGTCATTTCCTAGTTGCAAGCTGCACTTGTCTTTTTGAACTTTAAAATTTCAAATCTGAAAAACGACCTTCACAAAATCGCTCATATCTCCGCAACCGTTTGTGCTAGAGACTTGCAATAACTTTCATCTGAAAGGTTAGAATCGTGGCTTTCCTACGAACCTAGAACCGCATTCCTACCCCTTATAGCTTTACCGCAATCGCGGAACACACATTCGCGAATTTTACCGCGATTTGCAAATTTCTTCACATGTAAAAACTGCTGCTGCTTGCCTTCCATTTGCCAGAAATTCGTTTAACCTGCTAACTATCCCTGCCTCATTGCTAGTGTGAGCCTGGACTAATATTAACTAGATACCACTCACCCTGAACCTCTGAAAGGGAATTAAAAGCATCTCCAGCATATTTCTCATCCATTGCTAGCACATATCAAAGCATTTTGCCTGTGTTTTCAAAACTCCTATCTGTTTTCTGTAGTGTAAGCTTGCTGGGGTGAACTGATTTACATTGATTGCATTTCTGAGAACTGTGTGTTTTCCTTCCATTTCCTTGCCTTGCATCAAGGGGGGGAGGGGATTGCCAGAGAAAAGTGATTACATTGTTTGGTTGAAATCATATTGAGTATTTTCTGTACTGCATTCATTGAATATTGCATCCACCTGAGCTTACATAAAGCATCCTCTACCACATTATACTTTTGTTCCTATTTACCAGTGTGCTACCTTATCCATTTCTTGTCAACTCATTAGTGATTATAAGAAGTGTGCTAGTGCCAGATTCTCCGTTGTTGATCTTTATCATATCAGATTAAGTGTGCTATTCAATTATTAATTTATTATAAAGTGTGATATATATATATTTTAAATTATCAAATAAACCTTTTAAACTTGCAAAACAGAACTACTTCTTGACTCAGTGGGGTCAGGGGGATTCCAAGAGAGGGGTGTTATATAGGGGTAGTCATCCAGAACGCATGAACTGGACATAAAGACATATCAATAAGGGTTTTCATTCAGTATTATAGACTAGGCGTTGACTTAGCTGTAGTGTTGAATTGAATCCTCTTACAAGATGTCCAGTGATTTGTATGCTTTCATCCTGGCACCGTTGATGTCAGCCTCATGATGATCTCACTACGCACAACAAAAGGTGTCGTTCAATTCAGTTGGGCCTCTGTGTCAGTGTACTGGTGTATTGATGTTTTTGACCCTCAGGTGACTCCTTTGTACGCAGTAATGGGGCACTGTCCTTTCAGTTGATGGTGTTTGGTGCTGTGTATTGGCCATAGTTATTGCTTGTAGCTGCATTTTGATGAGGGGGATGCAATCTGATTTCGTGCAGTGCACATGCAGATGGCTGTGGAATGGTTGTGACACTGCTTCATTTACATGGTAGGGCTGCTTACATCTTGCATCATGTGGTCATGTGTCAGGTCCAGTCTGGGCTGCTTTGGGGCATGAGCATGCTCCATAACCTCTGGCACTCGCAGCCAGGTGAAGTATGCATGTATACGTCAGCCACCTACCCATAACACATTACCATGGGCATGACATGCAACTTGCCGATAAGCCAGGATCTCTGTCCTGCATGTTGCTCCAAGTAGCGTGGTACCGTCGAGTTCCACAGGATCATTGAAGCATGGATTGATCCGGGGAATCGGCCACAACAATGTGTGCTGATCCTGTTTCAGTCACATACCATTTGCACATTGATTGAGTGGTATAGCTTACGGTTGCTGTATGCTACCTCCATGGCATTTGGGACCACCAATTGCACATGGGTGCAGTCGATGGCGCCAATGCAACTAGGTATGCCAGTCAGTGAATGGGAACCTACTTTGGTGTTTGAGATATCCTGGGCAGACCGTGGTAAGGAAATGTGGTCATCTGTGTGCTTGAGGAGGGCATCAAGCACTTGGTTCAGCGTACGTGACAATAATGGTTGTGAAATGCCATGCAAGTGCCCCACTATGTGCTGGTAGGTGCCTGTGGCCAGGAAGTGGAGCACAGCAACTACCTTCAGTAGGGGTGGGATGGCGGTGCGTGTTTCATTCAGGCTGACAATGTCGTCATGTATCATGTCCCCAATGGTGGTGATGGTGCCCGGTCCAGACGGGACTGGGTTTTGATCTGCTTAGCGGTTAGGTTGGATTGGCTCTGATGCGTGGGATTGGGGGCTGCCTGCGTGGTGCCACTGGCTGTGCTGGTAGGGCATGCTGGCCCTGCCTTGCCCTACTTCTCCTCCTGCGTCTCCTCTGTGCTGCCTGTTGTTGTTGTTCTTGTTGTTGTTGTAGAACTTCCACTGTAATCAGGTCCTCCTTCCCCAGCATTGCTAGTAGTATTGGGATCATTGTGGAGTGTGACTGGGCGTGGAAAGGGGTAGGGTGTGCTCCTTTTGTGCTTGCCCAGTCTGTATAGCCTCCACCTGTGCTGATTGTGTGCACCTGTAGCAGTTGGGAACACTGCACATGGCCGTTTACGGTTGGTCCACAATGGCGGTATTAGCACCATGGTGGTAAGGTACTTAACGCCCTTCACAATGGCATTAATTGCATGTCTGCCCGACTCGTGATGTTCCCCACTTTGCGCCATGCCGGTATTTACGGCATGGGAGGTCTTGTGCCCGCGCCCTTGGCTTTTTTAGCGGCACCGTTAATTACAGTGCCACTAATAGCGCGTTGTCAAGTCATAATCGGCCGGAGCGGTAAACGATGCCAGTAATCCTTTACGGCATTGTTTGCCACTTACCGCCAGGGTCATAATGCGGGCCAATGTTTTTAGGCAATGCACAGTGAGATGACATTATTTGCCATGGAGCACACACTTTGGTTAAGCAGCGTTCTCCAAGTGGTACACCCCTTTTCAGGTCCATCATTTTGGTGCGGGTCAATTTGGCACAGGGATTCCGCCACAGTGCCCAATTTGGTGTGCCCTTTTCAACGCAAAAGCCATTTTGGTGCAAGGGATGTTTGGAAGTGGCTGACATTACAGCCACATCTAAATGCCCTCATGCTAAATAAGATCACAGGACTGCACTTCAACACACCTCGCCACCTCCCACTTGCGTTGCTTTTCTTTTTTTTAAAACACTTTATTTAAGCAAACAGGCAGACAGATTGGACACAGGCTTTTCTTTTAATTCAATTAAATTAGTTAAATAACAAAAAATAAATAAACATACAGCATGGAATACTGGTCTGCCAGAGTTCGAGGCTCAGCATTTAACCACTAAGCCACAATGGCTTGGTGCTTCATGGGGCATACATTTCATGCTTCGTCTATAGTTTAATATGTTCAATGATAAAAGGCTAGGTAAGAAACTTGTGAAAATCCAAACAATAACACCATTGTAGCATAAGGGTCAAGTGCTGCGTCTCAAACTCCTTAAGGCCAGGGTTCTCTGATAGCAGTTCAGCATAAATGTGATTTCTTTACTTCATGTTTTCTGTTTTATAATGTTGCCCAAAGACAGTGGGGGTAATTCATAGAATTTGGCGCACAAGTGGTGAACGCGGCTGGCGCACAGAGTGTGCGTGTGGCAGCCTGCGCCAGCCGCGTGTGCCAAAACCCATTTCGGCGCACAGCGTATTCATGGATTTATAGATCCATAAGCAGCCGTGGCGCAGAGTGGCGCAGCGACCTTGCAGCAGCGCCAGTTACGCCCCCAACCCCGCCCCATGCACCAAAAACATTGCACAAATCCAGTACATGGTGCAAAGACCAGTGGACCAGCATACAGCCCCCCAACCACGAAAACGTGTGTAAAACTCCCCAGCCGCTGCCACACGTAAGACACTCCCAGTCCGGGGTCCTCCTGCCCCTTGGCCGATGCCTGCCCCCAGGGTGTTGATGGCCCTGAGCCATGATGCCTCCCACACTGAGCCTGCTGCTGCCTCCGATGCAACTGCCTCTGCCACCACGACGGCATCTGGGCTGATGGAATCCCCCGGCACTGTCGTGCACGTGCCCTGCCCGATGATGCCGGCACATCCTCCATCCGCTGGGTCCAGTTGGTGGGTGGCCACTCCTGCTGGACCCCCGACTCCCGACTGTGGCAGGGATGGGATCTCCACCTGGCTGGCTGCTTTGGTTGGGGCAGATCCACAGGAGGCCCTGGTGGCATCTGGGCCGGAAGACGGCACAGAGAATGACTGGCATATAGTGTGCACAGAGGAGGAGAGGGCCGCAAGACTGGCCGATACATGGAGAAAACCCCCAACCATGGACCCTCTCAACTGGGCCACCTTGGCACACAGCTCTTCGTGATGACGTGCATGCTCCACCCAGGAAGCACGCACGTCATCACAAATGTCACGTGTGCGCAACACGACACCAATCAGGACGGACTCCATCCGGTCACGAGTCCACTCGTCCGCAGGTAGAGGAGTGCCAGATGATGTGGACCTCCCCGCTACCTGCGGACGGGCCTGAGACGGGGCATCTCTGCTGGTGCATGGTGATGCAGTCACAGTGTCAGGGACAAAGACATGCACAGGCACCTCCGCAGCAACCTCTGCTGCCTCCTGCCCCTGGACTGCACCACTTGCACCAGTGGTACTACCCCCAGCAGGCCCCATGTGTGGCTCTGTAGCGGCCTCCTCCTCCTTTATACACACCACCAACCTGGATGGCTCTGCACCGTCTTTCGCCGTTGCAAGCCCCTGTGGGGGCTCATCCACCCCTTCTGCTGCAGCCGTAGTGGCAGACGCAGCATCAGTCCACTTGCTCCCGGATAATGGAATTACCTGGGAGGGTGACTGGGCCCTGAGTTGCCGGCCGGTGGAGGCATACCTGCCGCTCTCCTTCACAGCGCCGTCTCTGCCCTCTTCTTCACTCGCTGCTGTGTAAAGGGCGAAATTGAACACAAACATCAGGGTACTGTACAATAGCCCCCTAGACAGGAAGCAATAGCACATGAATGGCACTGTCAAACGTCACTTCCATCATGTCTCCCAACAACATATGGGTCAGTGCAGGCAACACACATGCAGGAACCAGCATGGCACATGCAACAGACATTTGCATCCATGTCCACGGCAGCATACAAACATCTAATGGTGGGCTGTAAATCACATGCATCATGGGACATGCTGATCACATGCACACGCATCACTGGAGGGTCATGCATCTGGCCCCATATACCCACAGACACAGTGGATACAATCATAACTAGGATGTATCAGTGAATCAACACATCGTCACAGACATGTGTCATGCATGCATTGCGCACACACTACTCAGGCACGCAGACATGTACATCATGCATGTCCATGACAGCAGCACACATCTCTCAGACCCCAAACATGTCAAAGTACAGACACAGGCATGCATACATGTGTGCGTTCCGCATAATGCTCCGCATGATCCATTGTAACCCATACACCATCCATATGGTCATGCCTGACTGGACTCACAGGCAGCACCATCATGTCCCTGCACAAACACTGCAACATGCCCTTTTGTAAACGTGAATGCATGGCCACTTACTGCTCGACTCCAGACGGGCCTGCATCCTGAGGATCTGGTGGTGAAGCACTGGGCGAATGCGCTCCCGGACCCTCATCTGCCTGGTGTAAGCTGGACCTGGCACTCCACTGCATCCGCTGCCTCCAAGAGGTGCCGGGCCTTCTTGAGGGTCCTGGACTTGTAGTCCTCCCAGCGCTTCTGGACGTGTTTGATGTCATGGGGTGCCACCCCCTCCGCGTTGATGGCACCCACTAGGTCCTTCCAGATCCTCTTCCGTCCTTCCTTGTCGGCACACAATGGTGTGAAGAGGGCATCATAATGCCCCAGCACTTGCTCCACCAGGATACCAACTTCCTTTTCACTGAAGCTGGTAGCCCTCTGCCTCTGTGCTGGGGGGTGCCACTGGTAACGGATGGTGTTGGTTCGGACATGGCAACACCCGAGGCAGGAGTGGGTGGGCAACTGGGTTCTGGTCATGGGCTCTGGAGCGATGGAACACCAGTCGGGAGTCTTCTGTTCCAGCAGGGGTGGTCACAGCAACTTGACCCCTGCAGATGGCAGATGTGCAGGCACCAAATTGCAGGGCACGGAAGCAGCAGGCAGGCAGGCAGCAGCAGATGGCTTGTGGGAGGCTGCTCGGGGCTCTGGTGGCCAGTAATTTGGCCTTCTGGGCAGGAATGTGGTCTTCCGTGTGTTGTCGGGTGGCCAGCTTGATATGGAGTGGTTTGGCACGTGAAATTCGAGGAAAGGCCCTTAGCGCGTAAGCGCGTAAGTGACGTGGCACGCGCAGGTGTTTTCTTCTGCACGTGTTAATGGTCCGCATGCGTCTGCAGCGCGATGTATGTGCTTTCAATGGAGACTGACGCGTGTGTTTTTTCTACTTTGGGGTTCACACGCGATTACTTCAGAGCGGTTGCAGTGCCTACAAGTATTTCTTTTACACGCACACGGTGAGTTGCGCATGCTATTGCACGCTATTTTCCCCACTGCGGGTGCCCCTGTTTGTTGCGTACCCCATTTATTGGGGTCATTGTAGCCTGTGTTTTGATCGCGTAGGCTTTTTTGTGTTCCAGGGTGCCACAGCTTACTGCGTAAGGTTTCTTTACACATACGTGGGCTACAGGGGTTGCGTGTACGTTTTACTTGTATTTTGGGGTGCCTGAGCATTGCGTGAAACGTCATTTCTCCTAAGGGGCTACAGAATGGGACATTCATCGTAGCTGTATATATGTGTTTGTTGTTTGTGCGCACTTTTATGCTGCGCCGGGACACTTCCGCCTGCCTTCGTGTGGCAGATGTGTTTAGGCCTGTGCATGTCTTTTGGCGTGCGCGTGTTTCCCCTATTTGATTCCATGAATACGTGTAGTTCACTTGCGTGTGGGCGTTCCGTGTATTTCCCAGCAGTACTTCCCCAGTTACGCTCTCATTTTCACATGTTGTTCCCCATTCCTCGTGTTCTGCCCCGTATTCCACCCCCCTTTTGGTGTGTGCACTACATGTTGTGCGCTTTAGCTGTGCGCATCCGCGCACGGCGTTCGGGATGCTGCTGTGACGTGTGCGCCCATGTGCGCAATGCTCGGATTTGGCACACATCCAGAGTAAACATGCGCAGGCCCTTCCATGAATAGCGCGCGTGCGCGTGTGCTTGCTTTTTCACGCTTGCGCCAGCTTGCGCCAAGATTTTCGGTGACCATTTGTTCCATGAATCGGCCCCAGCGTTGTCCTCTTTTTGAATATATGTTCAGTGTAAGGGGGAATTCGTGGTGTGAGTGTTTGCATGTCACCTCAGAGTGTGTGCATGCAATGTCTGTGTGTTTGATGTGAGCCTGTGTTTGCACATGGTGTGAAGTTGTTTGTGAGGGATAGTTGCATGCAGTTAATAATGTTGCAGTAAATACATGTTTCATGTTTAATACGTGTTCAATTCTGCAACGACGGTGTAATACATGTCCCACCCTATTTTATAATGTTGCCGTAAATAAATCTTTTTTACGTTTAATACATATTACAAAATGCAAAATGCCTGCAGTTTCATGCCAATTGTGACCTCTCGCCCCAAAACATCCTTACACTGAGAGGTACAAGATGCAAAGTGTCTGCAGGTTCTTGTCACGCCAATTGCGACCTCTCACACCAAAACATCCTTGCGCCAAGAGGTCCCTGCCCCAACTGTCTGTGTCTAACTAGACGCGCCGAAACAGATCCGGCGGTGAAACAGTCATGCCATAACGGTGCAAACATAACTGGCCATGCAGAAATGTTCTGTCCCATGCTCGAAGCCCCTTGTTTTATGGCCGGTCTCTTGGTGACTCTTGTGATACATCACACGACCTCAACTAACCACATTTAAGCAGCACGAAAACATGAAAAAAATGACCAGCTGCAAGAATAACATATACCCAGGTACTTTGTGCACCCATAGTCGAAAATCAATAGGTGGCACCCATGAATATACGCACAGTCCTGCTTAGCTTCAAAGTGAGGAAGGGGCCAGCCCCCTGAAGCCATGTGCTCTAAGTGGTCTTGTAAATTTATCTCATTAATTAGGCACCATGACATGAGGGGGCTGTCCTTTCCTCAGTTTGAAACTAAGCAGTGTGAGTCCTGGTTACTGCATGGTTGGGAGTCCAGGGTCAGTATTGATTTTTCACCCTCATCATTTTTTTTGATTATGTTTGAAACATTGCAGTTCTTGAAAAACTCCAAATGTTTTTAGTTAATTCCCTGTGCAATTACATTATTTGCAGAGGATCACACACTTTGGTTAAGCAGTGTGCTACAAGCCACTTGTTTTATGGCTGCCCTCTTGGTGACTGTTGTGATACATTGCATGACCACTACTACCCGCATTTCAGCAGCACAGAAAAGGGTAAAAAATGATCGACTGCAAGAATTACATATGCCTAGGTACTTTTTTCCCCCATAGTGAAATTCAAAAGCTGGCACCCATGAATATACACACAGTAAGTAGCCACATATTTTAAAGTGAAATATAGAAATTTAGTTCAATTGGCCTTCTCATTAGAAGAATGCGCGCAAGACAAAATAGCATTGGACATTTAAAAAAGTACTGAACACCAGAAAAATAACCTGAGAGAGGAAATATTTCAATAAATATGATAGCAAAGTATAAAAGGTGCTCACCTTTTAAACCTAGTAATCTACAGTGAAATATTCCATGGAAAACAAAATCCCAATATGAAACAAGTGCTTGTGGTCTTATGGGTAAGCGTCTGCACTGCGAACATGACAACCTGAGTAAAATCCTAGTATCCAAATACTTGAGCAAGCTTACCAGCATCAAGAAAAACTTAAGGGGTTGCACCTGCCCTCTGAAAAACGTTATGCTGCACACCCACAAGTGTCCTTTACTGGTGCCCTGAAAATCAACCACAATCAGGGGAAAACAACTGCACCAGTGTCCAGGATTGCAAACATTGTGGGCAAATACTAATGACTTACTTGTCCTCTCATCATTTCCCCTCCTCACCCCCATTTCTGTCTTTCAACACTACTCTGCTTTATAAAGCTAACTTAAAAAGTACACATACCATAGTGTCACTCAAATCCATAAATCCTTATAGAACTATGTTAGGCAAAAGTGTACAAGTGTGGCATTATTCCCCCTAGCTTGACTGTGGGACTATAAATACCAGAATGCAATAGAGCAAAAGACAAAGAAATTGTCTCCGAGTGCAAAACTTTCAAGGACTGACAATAGCACGGTTTAAAAAGAAAATAACGCTGATGCTGTGTGTTATGAGATATTTAAAACTTTGAGAATGTTTTTAGGCAATGCACAGTGAGATAAAATGATTTGCCATGGAGCACACGCTTTGATTAAGCAGTGTTCTCCCAGCGGTACACCCCTTTTCAACGCAAAACCCATTCTGGTGCTGTTATTTTGACGTGAGGGATGTTTGAACGTGGCTGACCTCGCACCCACGTCTAAATGCCCTCATGCTTAATAAGATCACAGTACTGCACTGCAACAAACCTCACCAGCTCCCACTTGCGTTGCTTTTCGTTTAATTACTTTAATTAGTTAGATTAAAAAAAGACATGCAGTTTTGAACGCTGGTCTGCCAGAGTTTGACGCAGAGCATTTAACCACTGGGCCACAAAGGCTTAGTTTTTCATGAGACATATATTTCAAACTTAACCTATAATTTAACATGTTCAATGATAAAAGGCTAGTTATGAAACTTGTGAAAATACAAGCAATATCATCATTGTAGCATAATGGTTAAGTGCTGCGTGTCGAACTTTTTAAGGCCAGGGTTTTCTGATAGTGTTCAATATAAATGTGATTTTTAAAATTTTCATTGTTTCTGTTTTATAAAAATGTGAATGCTGTGTGTTATGAGATAATTAAAACTAAGAAAGCACACATAATTCAGGACTGTGGACTGTCTGCCACCCATGCAGCAACCAGGACTGGCCCTGCTTAGTTTTCAAGCGAGGAAGGACCCAGACCTCTTAGGCCATGTTTCTCTAAATGTTCTGCTACGGTGGGGCATATATTAGGCAACGTGGCCTTAGTGGGCAGCCCTCTTCCTCACTTTGAAGCTAAGCAGGGTTTGTCCCAGTTGCTGTTGGGATAGAAAACACACTGTTGCTGTGAAAACACCTTTTTAAAATGTTCCATTATTGACTGGGAGACTACAAATACCAGAATGCAATTCATCAAAAGGCAAAAAATTGTCTCTGAGTGCAAAACTTTCAAGGACGGTTTAAAAAAAGTAAATAATTCAGATGCCCATTTGGTCGCCCATCCATGCAGTAACCGGGACTGACCCTGCTTAGCCTCAAAGCAGGGCTGACCCTGCTTAGCTTCAAAGCAAGAAAAGGGCCACCCCATTCCTCTAAGTGGTCTTTTAAGTGTGGTTAATTTATCAGACAACATGGCCTGAGGAGGCTGACTCTATCTTGTTTTGAAGCTAAGCAGAGTCTGCCCTGGTTACTACATGAATGGGAGACCTCAATGGCAATTGAGTCACTGGACATGTCCTTTGGCCATGGGCAGTGATTTTTCACCTCAACATCACTATAGTTATAAAAATATCTTTCAAAAAAGAAAACACACCTGTTGGTACCGGACTACACATACCCGCGATTATCTGTAGTCCTTTGTAACCTCAGATATAGCAGTGAATATGTCTTGCATCAAGGGAAAAACAAGATGCCGGTTGTTTCATTTCTGAAAACCATGAACCTTCAATGCACCATGGGAGATATAACTATAATTTTTGAGGAAGGGGGCACGCCCTTCTCCGTCAAATTTTAAAATAACTATAGCACGGAATAACCACATGCCTGTGACGGGCCGCCAGTCAACGTTTCGATAATTATGGCACGGAATAACCCCAAACCATGCATGGATCGCAAGTCAACGATTGATGCCCAAGTTGTTTCGGGCCTGGTCCAAATCCGTCATCGGTTTAGGCTGTGCATTTGGCACAAATTGACGTTTTTGGAGTATGGGATAATGAATGGGATGTAAGCCTCACTTTTGGAGAAAAAACATATTTTTGGACGCTTTTCAAATAAATCTTTACAAAACTTTGCAGTCTGGAGGGGCTTGCAGAAGTTTGATAACTTTCGAAATTTGGCCCATATTCGTTACTCGAATCAAAAAGTTATTAACAATATAACTTTGAAGGGTTCCTATGTGTCCCCGACTCACCTTAAAAAATAGGGTGGCGACCGTCGTCCTATAATATTATGCCATGCAATGGTAAATAACGACATTTTGCCATGTAGGTACTTTTTGAGTGAAAAAGCTGTCATGTAAAACACAATGTAAATGATAGAAAGTGTGTACCTCTCCACCTCACTTCAGTCATAGGACTCCAAAGGCTTATCGGCAGGGTGGGCTCTTGGGAGGAAGAAGAGAGGATAGACATCTAATGAAAAAGTTAGCACCAATAAAGACAGACAAACCTGACAAAACCATCTTGGAGGGAGAACTGCTAAACATTTCGGAAGCTGACTGACCTTACTTGGGTGAAGAGGCCTAAAATGAATGTAACATTAACTGTGCATGGGAGAAAGAAACTGAGAAAGCCAACTGCTGACTGGCCCCTGGTTTTTATGGAGAGCCAAATGAGGGATGGAGTCTGGAACTATCTTTGACAGCAGCCTGTGACCATACCAGTGCAGTTCCTACAGAGAAGCCTGGGTGTCTTTCTGAGTGTCCCAGAACTGAGGCCAAATGTAAGTACAATTGATCCATTTGAAACCATGTGTGCGGCCGGGTCTGTCTGCTTAAAATCTTCCCTTCAAAGTAGGTGGGGGGGCAAATTGTATAGACCGTTTGCATATTTGACTGATTATTCATTTAATTAACTCCCAAATAAATTGACCCAGGAGGTAGCTTGGAGGAGTTTGAAACCTCTGCCCTCTTTCATAGTGGAAATTAAGTTTGAGTCACATGAGGTAATTGAGTGCAACTCCCTAGACCTGGCCTTTAAATAGAGGGGTGCTGCACATAACTGATGCCTGTTTTTTGGTTTTTGAGGAGAGAAGTGTTTTGTAAAAAATGAAAACCCAGGATAATTCTCCATGGCAAAATGTACACTCTTTCCTGAGAGTAAGGGACCCTGATAGCCGAAACATTTTTGCATTGATTTTGGGTGAACAAAGAAAGGTTCTATCCATTAAAAGGTATCCTCAACAGTCTGTTTGACTGCTAACTGCTCACAGTTTCAAGTGTGCAGGGAAATCCCATGTATCCATCACTGCATGTGTAATGTGTAACTTCTTTAAAATCAACACTGTGCTTTGTTTTCAAGTACTATGTGCCTGTTTATTACAAAAAGGAATGTGCATGTTGGTTTGAAGGTTTGTTGTGTGCCACGGAGAAGGTGACATGTGTAAACACTAAAGGCAAAGATGTATTGAACATACACTGTAAATAATGATATATTCTGTATATACCTCGGCCTGGTTCATGCCTCAATGTTGGCACTGGGGGAGGGATCTACGTGGCTCTGTATGAGTTATAGAGAGAGCTTGCAGAACCCAAAATCAAAGATCTATTGCGAGCCATCTTAATTGGGTGGCGAAGGAACTCCCTATGTAGAGCATGGTCTCCCAATATATCTTTAAACTAAAAACAACATAGAATATGTTCTTATCAATATTGCTCCTTTTTGTCTAAGTACATGTGTAGCTATTAGAATACCAGATACTGTACAATGAAAACCATATCTTTTGCCATGCAGTGACTATCTCAAAATTGTATATCATAGTGACATTAATAAGACAGAAGATTCCAAATGGGTGTGCTTGCAGAAGTGCAACTATCTCGGCCATTGAAATGGATTTTAACTTTATTTTTCAATCAGGTCTATATGACTGTGTTTCAGGCCCAAATTGTTTATGTCTCATGTAGAATCCATTGTGTTGTACTGTTTCCTGGTTGTCATAGCAGCAGTTTCCACATATACATCCAATTTGCCTTGGATTCCACATGTACATCCAAAAAGCATATGCAATACCAGAGGAGGGAAGTTATCCTTTCGTCTTCCAAAGGTTCTCTGAATCCTTGATTGCCTACGATAGCCTCCATAAGTATTTTAAGATGTGAATCTCAGTGCTTCGGTTTTTGCCAAAGTCAATCCATCTACTGGCTCCAATCAAAGATCATAACGTTTGTGGATCTGGATGATTCAGGCATCGCATCAGGATACCAAAGGAAAATAATTCCTTTCCAAATATACCACTAAACAAAGAAGAAATGCAGAACAATTATTCTACAGTAGGTTCCTCATATTCATCCAAATAAGGCTAAAGTGCACAGTTGATACTACCAATGCCTGCAAGAATAGTTGTCATGTTAACAGAACCAATATAAAGAAAATAACAGACTAGGCTGCGTTATTTCACTCATGCACAATTCTGTCAATAATGAAGTCACTCGTTAATACCTGTTGAATATTGCAATATTCAATTTTAAATTCTGCTTAGGCTACACCACCTGATATAACACCTCCATTGCAAAGATCCCACTCAAAACCTTTGGGACACACAACCAGCTGTAATTCGGGGTTAACATTTTGTTTTATTGATTAGTGAATCATAGCTTAAGGTGGTCCCCTAAATGTTTGCTGAGCAGGTCGCCAACAATATTAAACAATCATAGGCAGTTTGTTTACAAGAAGGCATTCCAGCCTGTGCGTCATAATCTTGCTAATATATAGAATGCACACAAACATTTAAATAAATCCAATATATGTATGGTTATAACCTATTCTTAAATAGCAATATGCAATTGCATCTTTTCTGCCTGTCAGCAAGCTGTTAAATATTTCCATAAGAGTATATAATTTAAATGTTTTCTCATTGAATAACAGACTTCTTAAAACACTTTATGTCCTCAAATACCAACAGCAAGTGTTGCTGTCGGAGAAAAGCCACATCAAACATGCATGCATAGCTTCAAAATCCTTTGTGTATTTGTATATTATTCTGATGTATGCATATGGTACTGTGGGCTTCTAGTGTATGAGTATATGTAAACTACAAACTATGGTTGGTCAAATTAAGAATCTATACTATTGGGTTCAGGGAAGCAGTGCTTTCATTCTAGAGTACACATAATGTTGGTTTGTTTACACAACATAGAGACATACAGTTATGATTTATTGAAAGGGCAAGAACTATTCACCCCAATTCCAGTGCACAGATTGGACCTGTCTAATTCAGGGTCCTTCCCTTTCTGTGCAATGTTGTTGGGGAGATTTTAATTTTCATTTGAAATTACATAATTCTCAAAGGATGAAAATTGACCAGTTAAGCACCCTGTCACCCCACTAGAATAATGTGGATGTTCTCAATTTGTCTCTTTTAAATGACTATGACTTCCTGTCACGCCTGCACACCTCAGGGTTCCCAATCCTCCCAGTCACCCCAGTGCCCCTGTCACACCTGCACAACTCAGGGTTTCCAGTCTCCCCAGTGCCCCCTCCGGTTCCTCTAATCCCACTAGTTCTTGTGCCCGATTCCGGGACTCACTTGTGCCCTCCTCACTTTCCCGTGTGGCATTGCGTGGATGCCAGCCTGCAGCTGCTCACTCGCTGCGACGACCACTTCACTGGAAACTCCCGTGGCGATTGAAAGACCGGCTTCATGCCGCACGTCCGCATACCATGACCAGAGCTCCTCGCTCACGTGATGTGGCCACGATCCATGTGACCAAAAAGACAGGCACACATGATGCCCCTGCGTGTCACGTGATCGGAACTTGCGGATCATGAGTCCTAGAAGGAAACGAAGCACCAGTATTTAAACAGCCGCATCGGAACATCCAATGCTTCACAGCTGTTTAATTTTGGACACTGTTCGGCGCTACGTATTCTGACTTTTGATTACCTGGAAATTGACCTTGGATTGCCTTACGGATTTGCTCTTGGATCTCCCTGGTTTTGCCTTCTACTGTTATTGGATTACCCATCACGGATCACAGACTGTTTTTTGGACTCCTGCTTGCTCGACCCTTTGGAATTACGTTCTTTGGTTCCCTTGTCCAGGACTTTAATATCAGGTGGGCCCGGTTCACGAATATTACACCTGACTTACTGGCACACGTCTCCCGCTAGGAGGGCCCTTGGTGGGTCCCGGAAATCATATTAGTACAGACTATCAAGTCACCGCCTCTGTGGGTAAGACCTTTCCATTCCATTCAGTGGTGGTTGTTGTGCCGTATACTTAACCGTTGCTTTGTTTACAGTGGTCCGGGGTTCCAAGAGGTCTGCGGTTCCGGAAGATGATCTCCCACCTGTGGCCTCAAAGGTTGTACAGGGAGTACTATTAACTCTCTCTGTGCAGCACTTGTGGGCATAGGACTCTTCTGACTACACGACAGTCAAGACACAACACTTCCACAGTTCATCATTTATTAATCTAATGTAAAGCAGAAATACTGTGGTCTCGGTGTATAAAAAGCTAATATCCTATTTTAAGTCAGTTCCTTTTTAGCCTAAATATGGTCAGAAAGCAAGTTACATTGCACAATAAATGATTCACTTTTCTATTTGAAATCAATTCCACACTAGCTCCCCTCTAAGTTCCACTCTTTCTGTCGATTTAAGGATTAAGGATTCTTGAGGACATATCAAATTGTATTGAAGATATTATATTAAATTCTGGGTTTTCGTTTCAAGGCAAAGAAGCAGCATGGCTCCTCAATGCTTCCAGTCAACTCTCTGCAGCAGGATAGGCCCACCAGTATCTGCTTACAATCTATCTCAGGGAATCAGGTCTGCTTTATGCAAAGCCTGCTTCAGGGTTCCTGCGAGCAAGTCATGTAGGGCATTCTCCCTTCTCTCAAAGTATTATACCACTCAGCATTCATCCATTTGGACAGGAAACCTCAGTCTGTAGACTTACAGAATTCCCAAAGCTCTCTCTAATTTAAATGGGTGTTGACTTATAGAGGATCTAGCTTTTCCCATACTGTGTCATTTGACATCATCATGTTTGATTGGTTGAGTTGTCCCATTGGATCTCTTAACAGGTTGACACTCCCAGTGAATGCACCCCCTTATTTGAAAGGGCCAAAATATTTAGACATTCGACCAGAGTGGTTCTGTACAATTTGGACTCAAATGCACATTTTCTGTTATAACTCTAGTTCTACATTGTTCCCATCATTAGAACATACCATTTCAAAATTGCTCAACAAGCCCAATCCTGCATCTTTTAACACGTTACTCACTTCTGTAGCACATACAGTGATGAGTGTATTTGCGGATCGTGCTCTTCTAATTTAAAAAGTACTTTCATCTTCTTCACACAGCAATTTCTTTTACAAGGTTGCAACACAACATGTATTCTGCATGGTAATGTAATTTACAGTGAAGATAGCTTTCATATATTTTGATTCTGATCTGGAGATTTTATTTCAAATTAGCGATTCACTCAAACAGATCACTGTGCCCTCTTGAAGCTGAGGCCTTTCATTAACAATGCAAAGATATATCTAATTGCCAGTCAGTGCTCTAGACCTATTGTTAAAGAGAAATACTCTACCCCCATGGTGGTGGTAAAGCACTCAGGGACCATGGAAATTCAATTCCCAAAATGTGTTAGCCCAATATTTCTGTATATGTGACTCTGTTGATACAACCCAGACTAATGGCTTTCTTTGATTAAGGATAGGAGGTTGTTTGTTGACCGATGGCTAACATATGACCAATTCAGAGCCTCCCAATGTGAACTTAAATTACCTTGTCATGGGATTCACCGAAGAACAATCTCATGCAAAGCCCATTTTGGAACCAGGCTATTTGTAATACAGGCATATCCAATGTATGCATATTTATACATTCTACAATACCATAATGTGTCCCTGGTCCGTTTAAAGCATGCAGGCATTTTACAAATGCATCACAAGATTTCTTTGATTTCAAGATTTGATGAGAATAGGACACGTGGCATATTGGGTCATGGAATGACACATTGTTTTCTTTGCTTGACTGTTACGTATTTTAAAATATTCCTTTTCTAATACTGCAATCCAAGTGTTCCCACATATTTACAGTAGCATTTCTCGCATATTGCACAGTATAGAACACTCTGTAGGTTCTGCACCAATTGTAAAGAATAACAGTCATGCCATCATTTAGGGTGCGGGATGCAACAAGTGGCCTTAGCCATACCGCCTAAGAGAGTGGGCTACAATTCCCAATTTCCCAGATACTACGCTCTAGTATTGCTCCTCTGTCATGTGATATACAATGATGTCCCAAGGCAAATCCTTCCAGATATGGAAGACACGAGAAGGAAGACCACAGATGAAGACAGGTGCACCCAAGTTGCTGCTCAACAATGGTGAGTGTGTGCATGACCAGCATTGTATGTTTTACTTTCTTACCCATAGCTTAATTATTGGCCTATTGCTTAAATTGGTCTTATCCTCACGCTCCATGTCTTGGTTTCCTAGATTATCTTTGACCCTCAGGGTTCTCAACCTCTTGTTACTTTGTTCCTAGTCCTTTCTCTGTTTCTCTCTTGTGCTTTGTTTCCAGACTTCTGGTTCCTGGCCTTTGACATCCTTAACTGTTACAGGGTTTTGGTCTACTTGTCCTTTGGAATGGTCTGACTAGACTTGTGACTGGTGAATTGATCTAGGGCCATATCCAATTGTCTGCTTCCATCTTTTCACCCTATGTAAAAGGACTGAATGATTCTGAAAAACATTTAGACACATCCTTTTGCAATTCAGATACCCCCTTACAGTTTCTTTTTTGTTGCCTCATTCAATATCAGGTTGTCCTCCTTCTCCCTGGCCACCTCCCTCTTCCTCATGGATGTGGTTTACTGAACCACTAGGTAAAGTGGTTGGGGTGTATTCAGTTAGTCCTGTAGTCCTTTGGTTATCTTAATAATGTGTCATGCTTCTTGTGAGACTCTGCCACATTTGTCCTTATTTCTACAAACACATTTGGCCTTCATACCTTCTTTGGTGTGCCCACTTCTTGCTTGGAAGGAGGATTGTTCCAGGATGATTTGTATGGAAACTCTGTGGATGTCCTGTCCTGTCTCCTGGCAGGTGACCATGCAGTTGTATTTCTCCCCCTTTATTTGAATCACCTCATTTTAAAGTGATATTGAATGTAGCTGTTTTTAAATCAAGCTCAACGTCTCTGCCACCCTAAATCAGAACAAATGCCTCAGTTTGATCAAGCACAAAAAAATACTTTGTACATCTGTAACTTAAACTCCTTTCCAATCTCTGCATCATCTAAGTATAACCCTAACATTTCAGTGGTGGTGCAATAAAACATTTTTTTGTAAATGTGTTCAGCCCTTTCCATGCTCCACTCTGCTATATCAGACACTCTCGATGTTCTTTCCCCTGTCATGAGGATCCGCCTGATGCCAAAAGCTAAGTGCAACTCCTCGTCTGACTCAGACCTCATCACCCTTAAACGCAAGTGCAGGGTGACTGAGAGGGAATGGTGTGCGTCACGTACACCCTCTGACAAACTGGCCTGCCGCCTGCTCCAATGGCAATACCGGCTCTCTGTTTGCACTAAAAAGAGAGCTCACATCCAAGCCCAGGTCTCTGCTGCTGATCCTGCCGCAGTCTCTACCTCTCCTGTCCCTTCCCAGACCCTCTGCACAGCACTGGCTTCTCATTGCATCTCTAAAACTCAGGACTTCCTGTCCTCTCTCTCTCTCCCTCTCCCCCTTCTCCCTCTACTCCCTGCTCTTCCTATGGTCCTTCTTCGGCCACCTATCCTCCCCTCTTCTCTGCCTTTCCCCTGTTCTCCCAGATGAGGTTTCTAGTCAAGTCCGATCTATGAAAATATCATCAAAACAGGTTCACCCCTGTTCCTCCAAAACCATCAAGGACCACATTGACTGATTTCTGCAACTACTCCTTCACCACTGGAGTCTTCCCCTCCCCCTGAAGCACTCCCTTGAGCACCCTCTTCTTAAGAAACCCTCTGCTGAACAATCGCCCAATCTCCATCACTCCTTTCCTGGGCAAACTCCTGGAAAAGCTGGCCATCTCCCTGCTTAATCTTCACACTGAATCTGTTGGTTGTCTCCATGACCATCAGACTGGCTTCAGAGCTGCAGAAGCATGGAAACTGCTCTCCTGAACATCCGTGAAGACCTGCTCTCTAACCTTGATTCCAACACCCCCTGTGTCCTCATTTTACTTGATCTCTCTTCTGCCTTTAACACAGTCAACCACGCCATCCTGCTCAACCTTCTCTGTGATAACCTGGGTATCACTGGTCAGGCCCTGGCGTGGGTGACTTCTTTTCTCTACGAGCGACCGTCCCAGGTCCAACTCGGGTCCTTCCTCTCCTCCATCTCTATCCCTACCTGTGGTGTTCCCCAGGGGTCTAACCTCTCTCCCTGGCTCTTCAACCAATATCTGGCACTTCTTGCCCACCACATTGCTGTGCTCTGCCCCAACTTCCAGTGCTATGCGGATGACAATCAACTCATTTTTAGGCTACCCTCAGCCACCTCTTCTCCCTCCCTCTGACTGTCTGTCTGCGATCGAGGAGTGGTGTGCCATCAATGATCTCTGCCTATATGCCAGCAGACCAAGATTCTTCTCATCGGCACACCCACACCCTCCTTTCCTGTCACTCTCTGGCCGGCCTCTCTTGGCCTTCTTCCTGCTCTCACCTGTGAAGCTAAAATCCTCGGGGTTATCTTCAACTCCACACTCTCCTTCTCTCCTCACATCTCTGAGGTGTCTAAGAAGTCACACTTCCAGATGCACCTCCTCACAGGGATTCTTCCTTTCCTCTCCTTCCCCCAGAAGCTCACTGTCTCCAGAGCTCTGGTTCTCTCTAGGCTGGACTATTGCAACAGCCTATTTCTAAATCTACCTATTTCTACTCTTCGCCCTCTGCAACTCATCCAGAACCGGACTGCGAGACTTGTCCTTGGCCTCAAGCCCAAGGATCGTATCTTTCCAGGACTGAAATCTCTGCACTGGCTCCCAGTGGCTGTGAGGATTAAGTTCAAAACCCTATGCATTGTCCATAAGGCCTTCTGGGGCCTGAGGCCTCTATATCTTCAACTCTCTCTTCCTAAATATCTTCCTTCTCGAGCTCTTCGCTCTTCCGCCTCCAACTCCCTTAGGGTCTGTTTCTTCTCCAAGCAATGAGTTGGTGGTAGATCACTTTTTTCGGGCGGGGCCTCCCTCTGGGACAGCCTCCCTACCCCCCTGAAACTTGAGGAAAACCATCTCAGGTTCCGGAAGCACCTCTAATCCTTTCTCTTCTGCTTTCTCTCCTCCTCTCCCCTGCTCATTTCCTGGCTGATATTTAAATTACACTGGTTTACTTGGCCACCCTCTGATCCTGTGCCTAGGTCCACTTCTCTGCCAGTCGCACACCTGCACTACCCACCTGGCAAACCCGCACTTGGTACTATTTCTGTATCCCTACAGTCCCACCACCTGCACTTTTCTATTGTTATTTATTCAATTATCGCATGTACTGCACTGTCCCCACCCTCTTCCCCCCCTGCACTTTCCCCTCCCCCTTCCCATGAACTTGCGTGATCTGAATGACACCTGGCCTAGTAGGATAGTTGTCTGTCGTCTCTCTGTTCCCCCTCCCTTGCCTCGTCGCGCCTTGAAACACTTGTGTATAGGCACGTTATGAATGCCATATCATATCATTCCTACAAATCTGCTGCATGAATTAACTGGGTGTAATTGATCATGCTTGTAGGGTAGAGGCGATGGTTTTACTTTTTTATGCTGTGTTCATCCAAATTGCCATTTCATTTGAATACTGCTCGTCCAACCAATCCAGGCAGAACATAATCTCATATGGGCGAACCTATGACATTCTTGAAAGCATCCAGCTTTCTATTTTATTTTGATTACAATCATTTTGTGTAACCTAAAATATTCCCAGCCAGCACACATGGGATTGACATTTGTGGCACCATATCTGTAAGCATTCCCTATCTAAACTGTTGTATCTGTTAATCTATTACTTGTCTTTATGGATGAATGCCGTGTGTGAGTGATGTCAGAATGAGTGAGATCATGAACATAATGTTTATGGGTGAATGCTGCTCTGTCTGGTTGTTCCACTGGAGATAGTTGGATGGATGAAACCTGGGTAGGGAGGTATAAGTAGGTCTTCAACTGTATATGCTTAAGTATCTTAAAGAAGTGCTTAATAATGACTTTCCTGAGGCTCCAAGCATCTTTGAATACAGTACAGTTGGTCAAAAAGAGGGGCCAGGAGGTGAACCCAGGAGCACTGTGGTGGGGAAAAACAACCATTCGAGGACCCTCAGATCCCTAAGAAGGACCCACCACCCTCAGTGATGAAAGATAGGCATTGGATGAAGTGCAAAGCAGTCCTGTCAGTTGTATGAACTGGATTGAATCTTGAATCCAAATGTATGGAGTGTTGTTGCAGTATGGGTTACTAAAAGAAATAGTGGTCCACCAACGAGGAACCCCTGCAAGAGTTAGGTAGGCGTGTATCCTACTTCATAAGGCATGTCATTGAACTTATGCTATGCCAGCATTGTCCTGAGGAGGCAAATGTGAAAGGCATATGTGATTAGCAAAGTGTAACAGGAACTACTAATAGGAATACATGAATGTACAATAAGTAGCTGAGGATCAATTGATTCTGTAACATGCAAAGAAAAGTATGAGAAAATACATTAACACATGGCACGTCAAGTCCATGTGGCATACTAAGAAATTAAAAGGGAGCAGGTGCACACTGAACACCTGTGCTTACCTTGGTGACGGACAGCATTAATCATCAAAGGAAAAAATGTGCACCTTGTGGCTGACCGGGATATTGTTGTAGGTGGCGCTTACTGTAAGTATTAAAGGTGGACATTGTTGGAAGAGTATTGATGTGGTAAGCGCCTCGCTAGTAGCCAGGGCCGGATTTGGTTGGCAGCTCGGCACGTCTGCAGCACTTGAAGCCTGAGTTCAGGTGATGACATTTGGAGGAGCTATTTCCTGATGTAATGTTGATGACTTATGAAGATTCTGAATAAAGGCGAAAGCGGAGCAAAGAGCCATGCAGCCTTCTTATTGCAAGTGGGTAGTGTTGCGTGCCACAGGTTTCAATGAAGAACCCACCACTGGTGGCAGTGGATGTCTGAGACACAGTATCAATGGAGTTGGATGCATATAATGGGATGGAAGAAACCACTGATACTGTTCAAAGCAGGTACATTGAAAGAAGAAGCAATGCTGATACACCGTGGAGGAGCGTGTTAAGAAATGGAAACTTGCTGCGAAGAACAACATATCATCTTAGCAATCACCAGTCATCTATTAGGGAAATAGAAACACTTGTGTACAGGCTTGTTGTAAATGCCACTTCATATCATATCACATCATATAGAAAAAAACAGTTTGGTTTTGTATGTGTCATGGTAGGCATTACATGTTCATTAATGTGAATGAAATGGAGATACAACTGTTATAGATGGTGTCATGTAGTCATTGTAAGTGGGATGCACAGCAACACAGGGGAAACAGAACACAGAAGTAATTAGTTTAGAATTATATGCATAGAATAGCTTTTAACCACATGGACTTTGAGGATAACCAAGACTGTATTATCTGAGATGTGCAGGAAAGGAGTCCAACAGGTGTTAACATGTTTTTAAAGAGTTTTGGGCATGTGATTGGGGGATTAGAACAATTTGAAATTCACTGCTGTTGTTTCAGGACAATCTGCGTTAAGGTATACCAAACAATGGGTCTTGACATGGATAATGTGACATGTTGTACATTGGCGAAGGAATGCATGAACTAATTCAGCTAACACTTTTGAGATAGAATTTTCAGGTTCAGTTTTGGAATTGCCAACAAGGACTTTTAGCAAAAGAGGTATTGTAGAATGTGAACATTTTTATAGTAGATCTTATATTAATGGTAAGAAGACTATACCGTATCATGGGGCAGGTGCATTTTAGATGTTCTGAATTGTAATGTTGGCGATGTGATGCACGCAGTGTTAATGGTGTTATTATTTAGGATGAACAGGTTGAAGGTCGATGTGTGCTTTCATGTGTGATGGGTTGGGATGAGTTGTGGTATTATTGTTTTGATATTATAGCAGTACTGCATGCTAATTTATCGATCTGACGGTAAGGTGGTGTGACTTAAGTGCATGCTAGTTTATGTGATGTGATGGATTGAGCTAGTGGATTGGCGAAATTGATCATAGGGTTGATACAAAAGTGCATACCAATTTATGGATGTGAAGTAATGTGATGAGATGCGATGGATTGAGAAAGTTTATCAGAGTAATTGTTTTATAAGAGCATGACAAATGTGCATGCCAGTGTATGCATGTGACATGATAACGATGGTGTATTGGATACATTGTTTTATTCAGGCATGACTGGAGTGGATGCCAATTTAAGGATGTGATGAGATTTGTTGGATTGATATTGTGTATTGGTGAACATGTTTAAAATCCAAAAATGTGGGTACTTTTTTTGTTTGATAAACATGTTATCTTTCATACGTGTGTGCATTTGGGGATGTGTGTGTCTGTGTGTGTGTGTGCTTGGGCGTGTTTGTAGTCCTAGTGACGGAGGGAGGTGTGTTGTATCTGTTTTTATATTATTTGTTTGTGTTGCTGAATGTTGTGTGTGAGAGATGTCAGAATTAGTGAGGTCATGGCTGTAATGTTTATAGGTGGATGCTGATCTGCCTGCATGTTCCAATGGAGACATTAGGAAGGATGAGCTGCGGTTGTTGGCATTTGTGGGAGCACTTCTGTATATACTTAATAAAGGACGCATTGGTGACTTACCTAAATCTCTAAACATGTTTGAATGCAATATTAACATGTTCAACCTACAAGCAGGTTTCTGCTCCTGTCACTTCATGGAAACTGCTCTCATGAATGTGTCCAAATTCATTGCCTCTGATAAGCACTCCAACCTATCCTCTATCTTAATTCTCCTTGACCTGTCTACTGCCTTTGACACTGTTGATCACGCTGATCTCCTTAATGCTCTCTTTCATCTATGAAGTCACGATCAAGCCCTTGCCTGGATGGAATCCCACCTTGCATCTCACCAATTCTCTGTCTCCTGGAGCAAAAACTCCACTCAATTCATTCATCTAACTGTTGGTGTTCCACAAGGATCTGTCTTTGGTCCGCTCTTCTTCACACTCTACAACTCTAGTCTTTGGGCATTAATCTACTCCTTTGGGTTCTCGTGCCAACTCATTGCGGATGACACACACATCTTCTTCTCATTGCCTGAAGTCTACACTGATCTCTCTATCAAAATGTCCAATTGTCTCATTGTCATTAATTATTGGATGGCTTTGCACTCTCTGCTGTTAACCAAAACATGGCTAATCTTCTCTACAAAAAAGCTCTCTCTTATCTCTTTCTTTGCCTATCCAATTCCTACTTGACACTCTCCCCGACTCTTCTTCAATTGTAAACCTCAGAATCATCTATGACCTTCTCACACCTGCTCTGCTTTCATCCCCAAAATTTGAAAAGCAGCTCACCTCAACCTCCTAAATATTAGGAAAATCAGGCACCTCCTTCCTTTCAACACTGCCAAGCATCTCTTAATGGCTCTTGCCTTTTCTAAACTGGACTACTGTGCCAGCATCCTCTTTGGTCTCCCCAGATATGCTTTCTGTCCCCTCACAAGATTATTAGCTTCACTACCAGACTCTGTTTGAACTCCCTCACTTCACACCTACTTCCTCGTACCGTCCCCAGGCTGAATACCTGATGATGCAAAACAGGACCAGATTTAACATTTTTCTTCTGGTTCACAAATCTATCCACGGTAATGCAGCACTGTTTCGGTTCTCCTCAATCCAGCTCTACAAACCTCTGTCATTGTCTCTGCTTTGCCTCCATAACTACTATGTGGCTCCTCACCCCCCCCCCCTGTGCTTCCTCTTGTTTCCTCTATTTCTTACTTATTGCTCCACTTGCATGAATTCTCTTCCCCCAAACATCTGAGAAACTATCCACCTGGATTTGTTCAAACCCAAACTAAAATCCTACCTCCTCAGCTTTGAGTTTCTATCTTAACCTACTTATCATCTGCCTGCTAGCTAACATGTCCCATCCCCTCTAACCTGCCTCTGTTCCTCACTTCCTCTGCCTCAACTCTAGCACTTCACCCAACATGGTCACATCCTGAGCACAGCTGATCACACTTTCTACCTGACTTAAAAATGTTCAATGTTCGTTCTCTATGTATGTCCACTTATGCATTGTCCCCAGGAATTGTTCCATTTACTCCGATCCACAACCTGGTCAGAATATCCCTCAACGTCACCCCATTGTAAGAAGTCTTCCATTTCTCGTTAAATCTGATTTCTTATCTTTTGTACTTTCTTTTGTGATCAAAGGAGCTTTGTGCCTCCTGTGTATAAAAATAAATAAAATATTCATGCTTATCGATCACAGTAAGATGAAAGTTTGCTGGCCAGCCTAACTTAAATACATTTTCCCAAGTAAACCCTGTATGTTGCTTACTAAACAAGCCCTGTTTGGGACCCTTCCATGTAGCTTCACACAAGTATCTCAAAATGGGGTTGCAAAACAGGAAAATAGCCCTGACACATCAGCCACTCTAAATGTTACTGCTGCTCAAAAGTCAAGTATAATTAAATGTGATAACAATATGTTTGCTTGAGTCCAACCAAGACACACACGTATTACTAAAATTGTAATAGTAGGTGAAAAGGATCACTACTCAACATCAAGAGAGTATTAGTCTGCATGAAAACATCACCATAATTCAAGTCAGCGACCCTCTACCAGCACCATGCAATATAAAATTACCTCAATAGAGTAATTGTAAAACCATTGCAGTATAAAGTACATGCCACCAACTTTTTATTTCCAAAATGTATTAAGAAAAGTTCCAAAAAGCTGAGTTTAAAGAGGCCATCTTCAGTCCCTTTCCTCAGATTCACCTTCTGCATAAAAAGACACTAGACTTTCTATGCTGTGGTCACAAGAATTGGTTTATTAATGATGGATTCACAGCTCTTCATTTATGTGTTTCATAGGGTATAGGATGGTCTATTTGATAAAGCACTCCTACCTTGTTTTCTTATCAGTATGCCCACTGGTACTGGCTTGTTTAATCGTCTCTCAGTTCCTGCAAGGAAACATTGTGAACAGTGGCTCCATCTTCCCTTAGGTTAAATGCAGTGCTCCTTCCCTAGGAGGCAGTGACCAGTATGTTACCTCTCTCTCCATTGTCAGACCAGCCTCAACTCCATCTCCTCTGAATGCTGGTCGTTCACCTGTCCACCTTCTCTCCCCTTCTTGTTGGTCTTGTTAACTGAGGACGCCATGGATTCAGCTGGCATCCTGGTTGGGAGAAGAAATAGGAAACACTTTACATTTTCTACAAACCAAATAGTTTTGTCTTTATATATCAATACACTTGATGCAAATACTCAGCAATGTATGTTTGACCAAGCATGCTGTTAGATAAATGTTGAATTCATGTTTTTGATTCAACGTCAGGCGGTCATCACCAATATAATACCCCCTACTTATATAGCCCCACCCCACCATTCCAAACAAGAAAAAGGCAGTGTGTTTAAAACTCAATTTAATTCATGAATGAATAAAGTACATTCCAGACAAAGGAGGTCCCCGGCTTTATGCAAGGGACACCACCACAATGTTGCACTATTACAAAAGGCTAGTTTAAAAAAATGAAATTGGCCTGCATGCATTACTCTGACTGATTTTCACACAGAGTCATTTCCTTGATACACCCCATACAGCTATTACGTTCTGAATAATACTAGACATTCTGCTTATACTTCTATCACTTATTGATAAAAATCTCTCAAAATGCTTAACTTAACCAAAGCATCTGAACTCCATGTACAAAGCCATTTTTGGAAATTAATTAAAATGCAGTGTTTACTTACCCCATTGCCACACACCATATATGGAATCAGAAAATGGTTAGGTTTTGCAGCTTCTTAAATAAGTGTTGTGTACGGGCTTCCCTACAATGTACACTAGAATTACAACAAATTGGATCTACAGGCTCTCTATTCTGAAAATAATTTTCTTAAATCTGAAATATATAAACCGTGTCAGTTCCCCCTATCCAATCAGGAAACGTTTTCAGATTACTTTAAGCGGATCTAAGCAACCCTGCTCTTTCACTTCACAAAGGAATCCATTGGTGCATTTCTGAATAAAGGGATGCATGGCTTCAATAGTTTGTACTTTCTTTTCTATCAATAGAAACAATCCCACTAACCTATCTTATTTCCACAAATATATGTTTAATAAGCATGACTCCCACAGGCAGCAAATTATTAATCATTTCATGTCAGGTTATGGAGCTTCATGACTGCTTCATAGCACGAGCCTATCATTATGCCGGTCGGAAGACACAGATTCTATTTTGATATCGCTTAATTCTTCAGGACCAAAACTGCACTTAAATTTCACAAAGGTGCTGTCAGTTGAACACTGTACACTCAATGCAAAATTGCACTATGATTTATGAAAATGAATTGTCCATTTGCCCTTAATGGCAATGCTGAGATACACCGCTTTTTTACCTTCAACTGCTTCTGTGTCCTTTCAAAATGAGTGTCCACTTTCTGCTCCAAGAATGCCCCCACTCAAAGGAATGACCAAAGACAGGATTGTAACTCAATCTACATTTACATTGGGGCTCTGGTACTTAAATTTAAATCATTTTGGGAATCAGACTTCACCCTTTCACACTTGGAATCCCTCAATCAGCAAGGACCCCAAACTGCTCTGGAGAGGTTCCCATATGGACTTCTCAACTCCTTAGAATATGGGCCATTCTTTCTGCAACCTCTATGAAATCCCCGGGATACGGTTGGTATCACTCATCACTTCATATATCTTACCAGCTAATGTTATAATTATGTGTAGCCTATTTTATAACCAAAATAAATAATCAAATATATGGCATTATGATGCTGGATATATTCCATTGGTTTAAGTTATATCCTTGGCTGTGCCCCTAATCAGGCACTCCCTTTTAATACACCCACAATCCTCATTGGATGCATATGATTCGAAAATGGTGCGGCCTATCCTGTGCTCCATGATTGTGGAAAGCAATTTTGTTTTTATCCCACAATTACTGATAGAAATATGAAACTAACACCTTTCAGAACTATACCTTTTGACTCATGAAGCAACATAGTATAAAGCTTTGTGGCATTTATTTAATGTTATTAATTTTTCATAATTTATATTCATTTTCATAATTGTGGGGAATGCAAGTTTGGGGTCAAATAAAAAAAACGAATTGTAATCTATACAACACAATTGGTTTCACGTGTCTATCCACTCCCATTAAAATGTCATAGCTTATTTTGGGTTTTACATTTTATGTTAATGGCAAGACATGGGGCTTTTACTCAATTTGACATGAAATAGATCTACTTGAAAAGCCATTTCTTTCAACAAGATATCCTTGGTTTTGCAGCACAAACAGACTCTTCTGTTAAGTGCTCCAGACAAGCCCACACATATAATTTTCACAACAGAAAAACATTGTGCAAACTCACTGGCTGAACATTGCAGTTTTGCATTTCAGATGTCTTGGAACCTCACAGAAATACAGCTTCAAGTAAGTGCTTAAATGTTAGGTGAGCAATTGTTTCAGTATCTCCATTGTGGAATCAGAAGAAAAAATAAAATATTACGGCTGTTACACCGAGCAAAGGAAAATACACCGACATGGGCTTGTAAAGATTCCCAGAATCTTTATTACAACACTGAACAGTATTCAACAAAGTACACAAATAGCTATTTGGCCGTCAATACATCACAGAAACCACCAGCAGGGTTCAATGTGAGCAGTGAACAGAATTTCCTAGCTGGACATCGACGCATTTATACAATTTGTAAAAATGATGTCCAGCCTCTAACAGGTTAATTATACACTGGGCTAGGGTCGCGCCAAGTTCACTTTCCTAATTTACATATCTCGTGCATGCGGTTTACTTTTAAATATATTTACCAACACACTCCATAATTCTTTAATTTAACGTTTACACTCTTTACATATTGTTTTAATACAGACCAAACAAATGTTTCGCATATTATATTCGGATAGCATTACTGTTCTTGTATACTTGTAGTTTAATATTGCTGATTCAAGTAATCCCCTGCTCCCGAGGTCAACAAAGGACAAGGTCTACATGACCCTAACATGTAGCCTGAAGGCAGGTTGGACATTAACTCTCCTACAGAGGTTGAAGAGGTTAAGGCAAGAACAAGAGCACACGAGACGGCAATTTTAGATTACAGAGTGACTTTGTACAAAACCCCCAAAATGGCGAGTCTAACCTAAAATGGAGGCTTGATTCAAGATGGTGACTTACATCAATTTCTAAGGTCAAGACCTTGCTGTAGAGAGTTATTCACGTACAATTTTTAAGCAGCTTGGCATAGGCCAATATACATACAATTGTTACAATAGGAGGCATAATTTAATATCCAGTTTGACACCATGACAGAAAACCATCTTTCAAGATCTTCACTAAGCAAGCTCAGAAAAAAAGCAGAATAAATCTAGGATGAGCTACTTAATGGTTTGGTTCCTTGAGGGCCATTCAAGGATAAAAAGACTTGCACTCCTTACATAATGCCCATACCAGGATCAGCCCCAGATGAGAACAGTGTTACAATATTTAGGGAAGGATTGCATGTGTGCATCAGGTGTTCACCTAACACAAGTTATTTCTATTTTTATTTAGTTTGTAAGTGCTTCCATGTTAGGTGAGCAATTGTTGCATTAACTCCATGACAGAAACCCATCTCTCTGTGCTTTGAAAATATGCATTAAGCAAGCTCATAAAAGAGCAGAAGAGATGTGGGAGGAGCTACTTAATGGCTTGGTGCCTTGAGGGCCATTCAAGGGATAAAACGGTGGGCACTTCTTCCACAATGCCCATACCAGGACCATCCTCAGATGACAGCCCTGCAGCATCCTCACCTTTGTGTTCCCCCTGCCATAGCGTGATTGGCCCTCGGATTACTGATTATGGCCAATCTGAATGCTGGCAGGTGAACTCTGGCTCCCCTCCCCAAGGCCCACCTTCCAAGGCCCCTGTTTTTTCCCAGTTCATTACTGGATCGTGCCGTACCCCTCTAACCTTTGTTTCTCCATGGTTGGTCTTTTGCCCCCCCCACACCGTCCCTGATCCCCCATGATGTCTGTTGTGCCCCCCACCCTGTTCCTGGTCCCCTGTGATGTCTGTTGTGCCCCTTCCCTCCCTGGGCCCCCATGATGTCTGTTGTGCCCCCCTCCCTGGTCCCCCGTAATGCCCATTGTGCCCCCATCCCTGGTCCCCTTTGATATCTGTTGTGCCCTCTACTCCTTCCCTGGTCACCCATGATGTCTTTTGTGCCCCCCTCCCTGGTCCCCGTGATGTCTGCTGTGCCCCCACCCTGTCCCAGGTCCCCTGTGATGTCTTTTGAGCACCCCTCCCCCTCTCTGGTCCCCGTTGTGCCTGCTTCCCCCCTGGTCCCCTTGTCTGTTGTGCCCCCTACTCCTCCCCTGCTTTCCTGTTCTCTTCTTTCCTGCTCTCCCCTCCCCCCTTTCGCTTCTCCCCCCCATTCCACCTCATCAGTGCAGGAGTTGTCTTGATTCACCATGGTTTCACCATCACCAACCTGTTGCCAATGCTTGGATTTGACTTTTGGACACTTTGACTCTTGGTGCCTCACCTTCTCAACTCGTACGCTTGGTGGCCCTGTATCATTTGACTTCATGGACACTTTGACTCTTGGTGCTCACCTTCTCAACTCGTTTGCATGGTGGCTATGTTTCATGCTGTGCCCATCGTCATCTTGAATCCTTGCTTACATTTTCTTTTCTCTGCAACATTTGTGTTTTACTGACCTCTGCAACTGTATTCACTCTCCCCTCTGCTCTCCCTCCTTTTACTGTTTCATTCTCTGTTCCCTCCTCCTCTCCCTTCTCCTCTCTCCTCCCACCCTCCTTCCTTTTTTCTATGCACTTACTCTATCAGGATTGTCCCTGGACCTAGTATGATAGCAACAAATGTCTGTCTCCTCCCAATTCCCTTACCTGTTTCCACCCTCCTCCCCCTCCAGCACTATCTGAAATCTCATCAGGCCTAGTACGATAGTCGCTTGTTTTGTTCCTCTCCCTTCTCTCTCTCCCCTCTCCCTCACCTCCTGTAATCTCTGGCTCTACCAGAAATGTCATCAGGCCCAGTAAGGTAGTTGCCTGTCTATTTCCATTTCCTTGCCACACCCTCCCTTCCTTATCTGAGTTTTAGCTCTTGCACTATCTGAAATGAGGCGAGGCCGAGTATGATACTTAATTTCACATTCTTGTTGTCCATAGCCTTATAAAAATGTAATTGTATTTTCCCTTGTTCCCTCCCTTGCCTTGAAGCGCTTTGAATCATTGTGTATAGGTGCTATATAAATAAAGTATCATATCATATAATTTCTACCTCACACTTGTAAGAAGCAGCACCATTTGCAATGCTATCTAAGCTTCAGTTTGTTCTTAGAAAGAATATTGGGTTCTAGTTTGTCTTACAATGCTCATAGTGAAAACATTCTTACATACTTCTTTATTTATCAAAACATACATAATGTTCAGCAAAAAACTTAATTCATTTTATCAGACCAATCACATAATCATAATATAATTTCAATGAATTCATGTCTCTTCTTATTTTGATGCAACATTGTTTCATACCCCCACAGATGGTTGTTTACAAATTAACATATCTGAACAATACATTCTAAAATTCAACATGATAAACACATCACATGACAAAGTAACATACAAACATTATAGCACACAGAATTACAAATCAGTCAACCATAGTTTCAGCATATATTATTGTTCTTTCTGTACTCCTACCTTCTTCAGGACCACATATTATTGTAGATGTTAGATAGCCGTTATTTCATCATCCCAACATCTGAATAGTAGGGACATGGTATTATCTTCCCAGACAGGCATTGGTCACAGCAACATTACTACCCACATTTCTACTGCAAAAAGCGCATATATTGGCAGTAGAATCACCATTACTAATTCACAAGGATGGATATTCAGGGGTTCACACTAATAACCCTGATGAAGCTCCAAATGTCTACTCATACCTTCACCACCAGTACAGTTTCAGCATTTATCCCAGTGGCAAACCAATTCCATTTGACATGCCCGATATATAAATGTCCTACCTGCTGTAGAGGAGGTATGGAGATTAGATGAAATTTCACAAAGTCACCTTTATCATCTAGTTCCTCATATGTGAGAGTCTAATAAAGATTGCAAAGGGCAACTGAGTGAAGATCAAGAGGCAGTACATGTTTGGTTTGTGGGTCTAGTGAAGAATCCATCACCCATGTCTTGCTCTTTTGTGAGGGACATAAGGACTATCGTCTGAAATACTTACTCCCACTTTTCAGACTGGCTGATGTCCGCTGTGTCGATGATGCCTTAGCTCAATGTACGGATACTAGTAACCTGGCAACGATATACTTTGCCTCCAAATATATCCATTGGGCATGGCTAAAAAGATGAAAAATGGGTGAGGTAATGATAGTGCCCAAACTATATTATGAACTTGGATTGGCTTGAATTTTGTTTAATTCCGTTGATATATGCTGCACACACTTTATTTGAACAACAGTATATTCGTTTATCTCATGTTTTATGTTATATTGATCTTATTTTTGCATGTGTCACCGTGATTTTAAAGATCCTTGGATATTTGACCTCTTTTAAATGTCTGCTGTTACATTTATTTTGCTGCTTTTTGGCTAACAGCATAATAAAGCACAATGACTGACTGATAAAGAGGATAGAGGTTGAATGACATGCAACTTCATAGAAAAGTATGTATTTCACAAACAGTAACGTGTACATTTTCAACAAACATTGCAACTTATCCAATTTGTTATTCCAAATCAGACATCATTTTTTCTTGAAACTATTTGGCATATGGTAAGGCTATTCTTATTTCTAATGCAGTTGCATGACTAATACACTTCTGTCAGGTTAGAATGCGAGCTATCACACTCATAGTACTATAGATTATGCCTATTAAGGCTCAGTCAAATTACATGTCTGTGCAAAGCATTCTAAATTTCATTTTTTCCCAGGCATAGAAATGATGCCTACCCACAACCTTATCTGCCATAATGAAATCATCAACTACTGCTACTGCACATATATTATATGGATGTGAGTATTTGGTGATTAGCAATCTTAATGGAAATCCACACATTAATTCCAAAGGTGCAGGTTTACTAATTTATTGGATCCTGTACATCACAATGTCAATAATTACTTGGCAAAGCAATGGACATGTTGCATACTGATTTCATTAAGTTTACCCAGAGAGCCAACTTACATTGAATAGAGTCATCACATTTATTTGGCATTGTCACTGCCTGCTTTGACTGCCACATTACAGGAGCATGCTTTAACATAATATCCCAACATCCACTCAGGTACAAACCAAACTTAATGTGGTGGGAATTTACAAGAAATCTTAGGGAACACAATTTAAATACTAACTACAGAGTCCATACAACCAAAGCACAACATTGCAAAAGTTTAAAAATCACTTTATTTGTCATTTGGAACAGTTTCAGCAATCATTATGCAGTATGAAAGTTAGCAATATATCATTCTTCGTGCTGGAGGCAGATCTAGAATTCATTGAAGATTGGCCAATTCCCTAAATAGCCTAAAACAATATGTAATACAATAAATAACAAACAGTGTGGTGTATAACCCCCTTACCAACATCTCCTATTACGTGTGACAATCTGTCTTCTACTAATAAACAGCTTTAAAATTCAACACAAGCCCAAAATTTTTTTTGAAACCTTTATTTTGTTTGGTTCACATCAGACAGTAACAACATTTCCACGAATCTATGTCATTACTGCGGCCCCCATTACTGCAACCTCGAAAATGCTGTCTTTTTTTTTATTTCGACCCCTTTTACACCACATATTTATGCAGGGGTAGACCCTCCGCAAGGCCCCCCTTCTTGTATTATATACCATACCCCCTCTCACATATATATGTGGTGTAAAGGGGGTAAAAAAAGAAAGTTGGCATTCAGTCACAGTTCTGCGGGCGCAGTAATGGTATTATTCCCATTGTCAGAAAGTCATGAAGAGCATATACATACGTCACAAATGAATAGATACAAGGTGACATTGGAAACCATGCCAATACCATGTGCATTTCTCAATCTCCACATTCCCACCTCACTCATAACCATACCCAAAATGGTGTCAAGTGCATACCTAATCTAACACCTATCACCTTGTAATACTGCTAACAGGCACATATCAACTCCTTGCCCTTAACATATCCCCTCCGCATCCTCTTCCAGTGGCCGTCTAGGTCTCAGGAAGCCTCTAAAAGGCTCCCACATGCCCACAGATGTGGAACAAGCTGGTGCGCGTTGACAGAATTTATTTTCTACATCATTACACCAGGTCATATATGATAGCAACTTCTGAACCACGGGCGGTTCACTACTTTTACATGCAATTAGAATGCACCTTTTGGCCAGCAGCAGGCTGATACATAGAATCTTCCTAGCACTCTTACCCAGACCTGGCATACATCCAAACATAGAGCGCTCTATTTCCCTAGGGATGTCCGCCTTCGGCCTTTGTCCTGTCGTGTGCAGTATTTGATTCCAGAACTCTGCCAGCCAGGACACAGCCAAATCATATGCAAGAACCCAGTCCCCGGCTACCTGCATCTGGTGTCCAGAGAGTCGTCAAACCTGCTCTGGAGAGACAGGGCTAAATACACCTGATACAACATCTTGTACTGAACCAATTTAAAACAGGCATTCAAGGCAGCTTTGCGGGTATTCCTGCACATGCGCGTCCACTTCGCATCATCTATCTCCATACCCACTTTCTCTGTCCATTTCTGCCTACAAAGAAGATCCTCCCTCGGCACAGCCTCAAGTACCTAACGATATAAACTAGACACAATGCCTCTTTCTTTGGCTGAATTCACTATATATTTCCCAAGTGGGGTAGTAAGAGGTTCCCGTGGGAAATCAGGTGTCCACCTCTAAAAAGCAGCCCTCAAACAAAAAATTCTGAAAAGAGATACCAAAGGCACTGCCCAACTTCTCCCGTACCAGATCCCAGGGCACAAACTGAACCTCTGGGTAAAAATCATACATATAATTCACACCCTTCCCAGATCAAAATGACTTAATGATGGCATCACATGCAGGAGCCACAACTTGGATACCCCAAACTCGCAACTCAGGTGTATATGGTAACTGGATTGGCAAACTCTTCATCAACCACCCCCATGCTCTGATAGTGCCCACAACTGGTTCAAACCAGAAATTCTAACTTACTTGCATTGTCACCAAGGTGTAGGTTGCTCTTTTTTCCACTCTCACATGAGGGTGCAATGGAGTGCCCGGCATCCAATACGACACAAAGGATAACTGAGAAGAAAGGAAATACAATTCTAAATCAGGTGCATTCAGACGCCCATGTTAAAATGTTCATGTCAAACATCCTTTTCAATGGGTCTCATTACGGGGTCAGCTGTAAAACCCGCTGGTAGGTGGAGGGCTACCACCGACCCGTAGCACTGTTTCTGCCACCTGACATCACAGTGCTACCAGGGCATCAGGAAAGGTAGCGAAACAGTAAATCTCCATCCAACAGAACTCCACGGGAATGGGGACACTGAAACATTGGAACCATTGTTAATGGTGCCGGTGCCTCAGTGAAAACACTGACGGTAGCGGCCTGAACTCCTGGCAGGTCAGACTTGCCGAGAGTACCGTCATTCTGCTGGTGGACTCGTAGTACGTTGCTACCGGCAACCTTATTTCTGAACTGCCAAACATATAATGAAGCACATTCTCCCAACTAATCCTGGGCTGCTTCGGATGCCAGGCTAATTTTATCAGTAGTGATCTGATCACCTTAAAAAATGACATGCAGGACAAACTGGGATATTCAGAAAAAAATATAAAGGTTTTGGTACTACAATAATTTTTGTTTTTGCAATTCGATCTAGTAGTGCAAGCTGGAGGGTGACCCATCGATCCAACTTACAAGTGCAAGACAAGGTGGTAAGTGCAGGGGGGATATATGGAGAAGTGCAGTAGAGGGGTGTCCAAAGGGAGGGGGGTGGACAAGTTATGGGGGGCCAAGACAGCAATGTAGAGGAGGAGCCAAAAGCCTCTACCGGAAGTCACGCCCCTAATTTGTCTATATGTTGGGAACAGGAAATAGCGGCAAAAGCGATACCTGTAATGATGCCTATAACATGAGTAGCCTTTGAAGCAAAGTATCCATTGAGAAGACCATTCTTTATGCATCAACGAAAAGCTGATAATCTCTTGGGAAAGATTCAAAAAGAGCCCCTGAAGATGGATGGAAGAAAAGACTGGTGATGTCACATGAAGCAGAGTGGCACGCCACAAAGAGATGACAAGAGAGAAGGTGAATAGACCCTTTAGAATCTGATGATGAAACAAAGAATCGAGTGACCTTTACGTGCGGAATGAAGATTGTATGTGGAAAGAGCATGGAAGAAAATGCAAACCATTTTATAATTGTACAGATTAAGTAACGCAAGTAGACCAAGAATTCAGAAAGGCTGGCTATGCGTAGTGAATAGACGGCAGGCGGTGCCGCCAATATATATATATGTGTGTGTATGGAATCTGGATGTTCCATGATGCATTTTAGCAAACTTGGACCCCGTGAATAGAAGGGCTGAAAAGTGTGGTGCAGTAGCATAAAACAGCTGACGGTGAAGGAAGATTCAAGAAGACTTGTCTGGCTCAGTGTCAAGGGTTGAGGCAGCCAAGAACTTGGTTATCTATCATGGAAAGATACTACGAAGATGAAGAAGGGGCGAGTTCCTGTTAAGGTGCAATGGAAAAACACTAGGAGCACCGAGTTCTATTCATTAAATGGTATTATATACAACGAAGGAGCTTAAAACGTGGTCTCCAGTCACATGGTCAGATGAAATTAGACTTTGGGTGGGCTACGCCGAGACCAGAACATAATAACACGCTCACCCTCCCTTTTTCTTCTCCGGCACAAAGATCGAAGCAAGGCCGAGTTCAAAGGCCTAATTGAATGGCAGACAGTAGGAGTGATGATAGATGTTGGGATAATTGGGTCGGAGGCATGACCAAGCCAACCCTCCAGCACCTGGGGTACCAGCTTTCGGGTTGCTACCGAGTGGAATATTCCAGAAGGGTACAAGCATGCCAACCAATTGTAGAGGGCCACGTACCAAGGAGCCCTATACTTTAGAGAACCAATAAGACGTTGTGTAATTCATGACACTGATAATGACTTGCACTAGGGGTGGGCAGAGTTGTCCACCTGACAGTAGAGACCCAATCACAACCCCCCACCCCATAGAAAATATACTTAGATGTTTCCTGTTAACCAATCACACACCCACATAAGTTTCTTTGTTTGCCACACAGTATGACATCATGTATGATGAATATTTTGTATAAAAGATTGTTTTTTTATGAAATGCTATTGAGAGGGTGCTATTGTATGACATCCTTAGATGTCCATTGTACTGCCTGTTTTAGATAATTGTTATTAAAACAGCCAAAGCTTTGCCAACTTCCTGAGTGGGTTATATTATTGATGTTTGAGTAATTTCTCCATCCCCGTCCACCCTGTAGATTGTTAGCTCGTCTTAGAGGGCCCACACGGGTTCACTTGGTAGCAGAAGGGGGATGGTAAAGACCCATCGATAAGTAGGACTTTGGCATCTTCAGAATATCGGACAGCCTCTGCCATGAAGCTGAAGGCCTGCAAAGATTTCTCTGGAGAGCAACCAACATATAATTCTTGCAAGATAACTGATATAGGAGGGACAGGTCCTCTTTGATGAAATCCCTTGTGCTTCACATAGGCGCTGAGCAGACTGAAGGTGACGGTGGCCAATTGGAAGAGGGGATGATCCTCAGGGTCCGGAGTTGAAAGGCGAATGGTGAGTAGATTGATGGGACTGGCAAACTATGGTAACGGAATTCTGGTACTACATAAATAAGTAAGAGGGGCTTGGTTAAAATAAGACGAGGAGTGTCAAAAGTGTTTTGTACGAAGAGCATTCCATAGAGCTCAGAGTCCTAATTCAAGGAATTTTAGAAGGATTAATCTCAAAAACCAAGTGGGTAAACTAGGCTGCACACAGATAGATCTGTGAGAGGAGATGATCCAAACTCCAAACAGGTATTTTAGGAGCTGAGAGAAGAGGCGTATATACCATGGTGAACATGTAAAGAGTCGACTAGTTTGTTTCTCTTTATATTTTATGTATTGGAAAAAGTGCCAAAGAGCCACTAAAGATAGGCTGTATTTAGACGAGACAAAAAGTTATTATCTGACCTAGGTCATTGTCGGTGCCGACCATGTGGTAGATTGAGAGAATTGAAAACTAGAGGCTTTGAACGGTGAGTGTTGGAGCATGCACATATTTGCAAGTATATACAGTCAATTGAGACTTCTCGAAATTGGAGAAGTCACACCACTGATGCACATGTGCAAGACGCTGCCAAAACATATGCCCAAGATCAAACACTACAGTGCAGAATGGGTACAGGGCACAGCAGATAAGATGTTCATGCCGTAGTCACAAGGGGGCTCATTGTATCCTACAGCATATCCAGAGCACCCTAAAGGATGATCACATAGTGAAAAAGGAGAATCGCCACCATATACGTACTAGCTAAGGTCATTGCCACATTGAAGGTAATGCTGAACCCTAGTCCCTACAATGGATAGGCAGACAATGGGAGCCAATTTCGAATTTGGGTTCAGGCAGTTCCCTTTATTGGCAAAAAGGAGGGGCCAGACCACAGTATATCCCATGGCCACAGATGGATAAGAATAATTTAAGATGTAAACACCCCAGTTTAACGGCTGCGGTGGGAAAATATATTTATGAACTAGAAAAAATGACAGGAGGAAATACTCTCACAATAGGTGACATTAAGGGTCTCCAAGCAGCCATTCTTGGGGAAAGGGCTGATGACACTTGGACACGAGGAGGTTACTCGAGTGTCATGGCGCAGAACACAGCTCATGATGGCGCGCCAATTAAAAATTGTAGAGCAGACATTTGGAGAGCTCTTAGGGTGCAATATTCTGATACGTCAGATATGGGTGCAATTATGGCTTGCTTACATTCAAAACATTCAGGAACAATGGACTTTGGAAACTCAAGAGCCGTGGGGGAAATCAGTGGCAGTATTTTACCACATTTTATGTCATGGATTAATCGAGCAAGTACAGAGACAGCTCAAGAAATTAGTGGAAATGGAAGCAAGGACTTCGGTGGAGATACAGTTGACCATAGGGTACTTCACAAGGGAATAATCAATGCCAGATGGACCAAGGAAGAAATGGTTTCCTGCCGAGCGGCTGAGGAATGGGCTTCAGGAGAACAGGTGGTTTTCAAAATAATCAAGGTGGCTTTCAGAATATACAGAATGATAATCAGAATATGCAAGGAGGGCAAGTTAGAAAAGCACCTGCTATATGTTGGAAGTCTGGCATGACATGGCACATTGGGCGCATATGTGGGAGCCAATGGTATGTATAGAATGGCCAATTCTTGAGAGGGGGACAGCTTATCCTCCTGCATATAGCCAACATGTTAGGAATGACTTTGCCAACGATCAGATGGTCTATCAAACACAAGCATCCCAAATGCAGCAAGCATATTGAACCCACAGCAAGGACAGTCACAGCATGCACCCATGCAGATACAGCAGAATGCAAACACAGGGCAGTTATTGACTCCTAGGATAGGGCGTGTCACTGTGGTGGGAGGAAGTCCTTTCACAGGCAAAGGAATTAACATATATTCACAATACAACAGTGCACAGGGTGACTTGATGTGTTCAGTACTGTCAGTGACACCAGACCCCCAAGAGCAACCAAGGGTTGATGTGACCATAGGAGGCACATCTTTTTCTTTTTTAGTAGACACTGGTGCAACTCGCTCATGTATACGTGAGGGCAAATGTCCAATGTCAGGAAATGCCATGAATGTGCAAGGTGTCTCTCGAGCTACAAGTACTGATGAATTACCAGTCTCAATAGGAGAATGTGACATGTATGCTCCATTATTATATTCACGGCATACACCAGTTAATATTCTGGGATGAGATTTAATGGCAAAACTTAATATGACGATTTTTTTCACTGATGATGGCATAGTGTGTTCTACTTCAGGAATACATTATTTAAACGTGGGCAAATTTATTATGGCAGTTACAGGGCACATGGCCCTACAAGGAGTCCATTGGAACCTGAAGTATTTCTTTATAGGATACGCATTCTGTTAACATGGGTACCCGGCTTACTGGGAAAGGTTATGGGCCTGATTACAAGTTTTCCGGTCTGATAACTACGGTACCGATAAGCTTGCCGGTACCATAGTTAGCGGACTGGCAAACTATGAGTTCTGCTCGTGGGTGTCTTTTAGCCCGCCATGTCAAAACCTGGCGGGTGGACCGGCACCCACGAGCAGAGCATGTCTGATGCACCGGCACCATTCTGAATGGTGTCGATGCATCCAGCTTCCCCATTCCCATTGAGCGCTATGGGGCTCAAATGGGAATGGGGAGCATTTTATTCTGGCACCCACGAACGGGCAATTACCGGGTCCGGCGGGGCCATAATGACCCACTAATTGCCCATTTGCGGGTGCCAGAAAAATGTGCAAGTTTGGTGGCAGCCTGCGGTTTTACTGGCAAGGCTACCGCCAAAGTTGTAATGAGGCCCATTATATGAGAATACCTGATGAGTTTTTATTCAAGCCACAGATACCTATGGATGAAGAGGGGAGACAGACTATTCCCTTAGTCTAGTTGCAGCAATAGTACGAGGGGAATTGGCTATTGCTCGAAGGATTTGACAAGGGCCGGCCATGGAGAACTGTAATAGCCATTGGGGAAGGGTAAAGATTGACTGACGTCACAGATGAGGACATGTTTAAAGATAATCCAGCAGATGATGCAGTAGTATTTGAAATGCATATCACATATTGGATCAAAATAGTGAAAAGAGAGGTCCCACAGCGAATAATGTTAGTGTGGCAGCGCCCACCATATTTTGACAAGGACTTAGAAAAAGTGCCAACCTTGTTATGGACTACAGGCCCCTATGATGTAGGCCTATTGAAGGGATTAGGGGAAGTCAAGATTAAATTAAAACCACAAGCAATTGTACCCCAAGCAAGATGTTACCCCATGTCTCGAGAGGTGGATGAGGGTATTTTTAAGACTATTTCCGCAGTAATGAAACAGGGTATCTTAATGACGTCAGAGTCACTGTGTAATACTGCTGTGTACCCTGGGAAAAAATCAAAGGGGTGGTTGTGGCGTTTAATTCAGGACATGAGGCCAATTAACCAGATTCTAGAGGCTGAATTTCCTTTAGTTCCATATCCTGCGATGATACTCTGTAGTATCCCTGTTGAGGGATGATATTTCACAGTGATTGACTTGAAAAATGGGTTTTTCTCATTCCCGTTGCATAAGGACTCTCAAGATATGACGTCATTCACTTTCCGCCAGACGAATTTGAAAAGCACTTGTTTACCTCAAGGGTATTATGAGTCTCCATCAATCTTGAATAGGGTCCTCCAGATGGACCTAGGCAATATTGATTTGCAAAGTGTAGTACTGCAGTACGTAGATGATATTTTGGTTTGTAGCACGACAGAAGATGAGTGCAGGCAAGACTCAATTCAGTTAATGAATATCCTAGCAGACAAAGGATATAAAGTAGACAAGGAGAAATTGCAGTATTGTCAAGAAGAGGTGTTATATATAGGCTCACATGAGGGAAAAAGGTCACACCAGAAAGAGCTGAGGCAATTATGAAAACAGCAAAACTGCACACGATAAAGCAATTGCAACCGTTTTTCGGACTATGCAACTATGTTAGAGCATGGGTATTTGATTATAGTTCAAACACGAGACCATTGTTGCAGGCTCTGAAAAAACCCTAAGTTAACAAGGATACAAAAGAATGGACAGAGGAAATAGAAGATGCGTTTGAAGAATTAAAGAAAGCAATTTGCAAAGCTCCAGTTTTAGGAATTCCCAATTATTCTGAGGATTTGTTTTAATTCTTGCACACGAATGGGACAGTTATGACAGCAGTGCTGACAAAAAGGACAACACTAGGGTACAAACCTCTGGAATATTTGTAACACTTCTCTCTGGTGTGCTGCAGGAGTGCCTGGTCAGGACTGTTCAGAAGCGGTGCCCCCACTTGATAAACTGGTTAGGTTGGGCACCTAAGCCACTCCTTCCCCCACGGATTCACTGAAGAGCTATAGCCCAGTGAACAGTGTGGTTGGGAGAGACCCGGTAGAATGCTGCGTCTCTGTTAAGATGTGCGAGGGGGTCTGTATGGAGACCTAAGGACAACTAAGTACAGATATTCAGTATGTGTCTCGTGCTTCTCTCCCCTGACCTCCCCTTAATATATCCCTTAGGTATGCTGGCTGGCAAGCAGGCTGTTATGCTCACTGTGTTTTTAAGAAGAAGGGAGGCTGAAGGTGACAGGTAAGCATCCAGCTCCAATTACTTTACTAGTAGTGGTGGTCCAGGCCAGCAGTGACGCACAGGATGCTGTGGATGCTGAGGGAAATCTTTTGAGTTCTTCCCAGAGTTCTGGCAGCTTGCGGCGCGATCCACGGCTTGTTTTGTAATGTTCATTCTTGTCTGGTGGCGCGGTGGCTTGCTCTTTTCTGTTCAGCAGATGCAGATCTCAGAAATTGCTGTTCCGAATCAGGCCGCTGTGTGAAGAATGATTGAAGCGGCAAAAAGCAGGATTCCAGTCGGCTGAAGAAGGGAGGCTGAAGGTGCCAGGTAAGCATCTGACTCCATTTACTTCACTGGAAGTGGTGGTTCAGGCCAGCTGCAATGCACAGGATGCTGTGGATACTGAGGTTAATATTTTGTGTTCTTCTCAGAGTTCTGGCAGCTTGCGGCACGAAGCGCAGCTTGTTTTGCATTGTTCGTTCTTGTCTGACGGTGCGCTTTAACAAGTCTCTTCCTCTTTTCCGTTCTGCATGTGCGGATCTCGCGAAATGCTGTTCCGAATTGAGATACTGTGCGAAGAATGATTGAAGCAGCAACCAGCAGGATTCCAGTTGGCTGATCTCTTGTTCTGGTAAGTAAGCTCTTAAATGGAAATTTGGGTGGGCATTGTCATTAAACTTCAACCTCTTGCTGCAGTTTCTCTGTTTCAGGAGCTGCAGTTGCTGTGAGACCCAATCAATGAAGATTCCAAGTAAGTATCAAGAACTGAGGCTTCAACGGAGCTCGGGCGCTGAAGGCTTCAGGTAAGTATGGACACCAAGGCGGAGCCAACATGCAGATGAGTTTGGGCATGACCCGGTAAATTAAAGTCTCTGTGCATGAGGAAACAGGAGCAGTAAGCATTACACTGCTGTTGCAGGTAGCAGAAGAAATGCTAAGCAGAGGGTGTGGCCCAGGATGTGGTGTTATAGCCCCGGCCGCACCCTGTAACACTAGACCACCAGGGATGTAAGGCCTTCGGTTCTGCCCAGGGCCATCTTGAGTTCCGCAACAGGTCCTAAATTGATGGCCATGTTGGTGTGAGTCAAAGCAGCTCCTAATAAATGCCTGCACCTGCCAGCCACCCTGCAAGTCCATTTTCTTCCTACACTAACATAGGAGGGTGTGTCTTGTGTCCTTATGCGTGTGACTTGTGTTTTCACTGGGATCATGACAGCACTCCCTCCAGAGCCCCCCTAAGGATAGCTACCCCGGGTCCTAGCCGGGTTGGGTGATTGCAGTGATAACGAGCTAGGAGGCGAGGTGCATGGATGTTTTTTGCTGGGTCCCACATCCCATCCAACACGCTGTAAACCTTCCAATCAAAAAGATAATGTAACTTTTTACTAATGATTTTAGAATCTAGGATGACTCACACCTCATATCTCCCCATCTACAGTCTCTACTGGAGGAGGTTTGTGAATGGAGTCTCGTGTGCCTGGGAGTATGGGTTTTATTAGAGATACGTGGAAAACAGGGTGCACCTTAAGAGATGTGGGCATTCCTAACCTCATTGCCACAGGGTTAATAATAGAGACAACAGGATAAGGGCCAATGTATTTTGGATGGAACCTTTGGAGACTTTTTAATTGGATACACTTGGTTGATAACCAAACCTTTCACCCTACTTGATATGGGGGTGCATCACTTATTTTCTTATCAGCTAAGCACTTGTGAGCGGCTTTTGTGTCTTGCAAAGTTTTGGTAGTCTTCTTTATGATTTCTTGGATACTGGTTGTGCAGCAAATTTATAGCAGGCATTTCTAATGGTGTAGGTGGATCTAAACACATTGTTGTTATAAGCATATTCTGCTGCCCAAAGCAGATCGACCCAGCTGTCTGCCTTTACGAACATGCAACATAGGTATTGCTCAAGGGTTTGGTTGGTCCTTTCGGTCTGGCCGTCGGTCTGTGGGTGGTGACTGGTGGATAACCTGATTTTGATTTGGGATTTATCACAGCACCTCTTCCAGAACTTAGATACAAATTGGCTTCCTCGGTCCGAGATGATTGCTGACGGAAATCCATGTAGTCGTACAATTTTCATCAGAAATGTTTGCACAAGAATTCCTGCGTTAGGTAAGCCTTTTAGGGAGACAAAGTGCTCCATCTATGTTAAAAGATCCAACACTACCAGAATGGTATTGTACCCATTTTAGGGAGGAAACTCTGTAATAAAATCCAGGGATATTGTATGCCATGGCGCATGTGGTAGAGACAATGGGCAAAGTAGTCCCAGAGGTTTCGTTTTTGGTACCTTATTACGGGTGCATACATCACAGGTCTTTATGTATTGCACCATGTCTGCTCAACAAGTAGGCCATCAGAAATGTTGCCGGATATTCACCATAGTTTTGGTGATTCCCGGGTGGCTTGCTGTCAGTGTATCATGGTAAGTGCGCAGGACCTTGCTCTGCATAAGGGAATCTGGTACATACAAGTGCTTTTGGTAGTAGGGTAAGTAATTTGCTTCGGTTCATTGAGTATCCTGGGACAGCCAGACCTGCAAATGCTCTGGTTTCAAAGATTGTCTGACTTCATTCCATAACTTGTCTAACGATGGTAGAGTCGAACTTGTCAATCCCACCTGTTTGTCCTTGGGTGTGATTGCAACTTGTTAAGGCGCTGCATACACTTCTTTCCCTTCTACATTCCATCCAATGTGGGACAAAGCATCAGCTTTTCCATTTTTCACTGCTTGGTGGAATGTAACCATAAAGTCCTATTCTGTGAAGAATTGGGCCCACCTTAGTTGACGCAGAGACTGCGCTTGGGCTGTCTGTAAGTATTGCAGGTTTCAATGGTCCGTTTATACTGTGATTGTGTGACATGCTCCCAGCAAGTGGTGACGCCAATCCTTGAAAGCGGTTTTGATAGCGAGTAGCTCTTTATCTGTTATTGCTTAGTTCAGCTCAGCCAGAGAAAATTTCTTAGACCAGAATGCCACTGGATGCAACTGGTTGCTTACAGGATCTCGTTGGGACTGCACGGCACCCATTGCCACACTAGATGCGTCAGTTTCTACCAGGAGGGGGAGCTCGGGATCCTGTTGCTTTAGTACTGGTGCAGAGGTGAACTGCCTCTTAAGCTGGTTGAAAGCCTGTTCAGCTTCTGCGGTCCACGTGAAGGTTTTGTTTTTCCTGAGAAATGAGGTAATGGGATGTGCGATGTTCGAGAAGTTGGGTATGAATCATCGGAAAAATTAGCGAACCCCAGGAAGCTCTTTACTGCTTTTATGGATGTAGGTGAGGGCTATTGCAGGATAGCTTCCAATTTTCAGTTATCGATTTGGATTCTTTGCAGGGTCAGGATAAAGTCCAAGAATACCACTTTGGTCACATGAAAGTAACATTTCTCCAATTTTGCATATAATTAATGTTGTTGTAGCATGTCCTAGACAGCCCTCACATGGCCTACGTGTTCTTCCAGAGTAGTTGAGTAGATCAAAATGTTGTCTATGTAGACCATAGCACAGACATTCAAGAGTTCTTGCAGAATTGTGTTCTTAAAGAACTGGAAGGCTGCTGGCACATTACACAGGCCAAAGGGCATGACGGTATATCCAAATAGCCTTAATTTGGTGCAGAAAGCTGTCTTCCACTCGTCGCCTTCTTTTATGTGTACTAAGTGGTATGCCCCGCAGAGAACCAATTTGGTGTATATTTTTGCATCCTTCACTTAATACAGAAGTACTGTACTCAACAGTATGGGGTACCTGTTCTTAACGGTGATTTTATTGAGCCATCTATAATCGATGCAGGTCCTGTGGTCCCCTTCCTTCTTGGGTACGAAGAAGAGAGCTGAGGAGGCTGGGGACTTTGAGGGTTGGATTAATCTATTCGGAAGTATTGGTCCAGGTATTCACGTAAATGTTGATTTTCTTTCTCGTGAAAGCGTCAATGGGGCTGGATGGAATCTGAAATCCCGGGATTAAATCTATCTGCAGTCAAATGGTCTATGTGGGGTAAGGTATTGGCCGGCTCCTTTTGGAAAACATCTTGATATTCTTTGTAAACTGCGGGCAATTGGCGGTCAGGCCAAACAGCACTGCTTTTCCTTGATTTGAAGTGCTTGACATCAGTAACTGGATAGCAGGTGTGAAGGCACTCTGAGGAGAAGACCACAGCGTGTGTTCGCCAGTTGATGACCGGATTTTGCCACTCCAACCAGAGCATGCCAAGTATGAACTGGAACTGGGCTGCATTAATCAGGTCAAATACTATGCACTCCCAGTGGCCATCCCAACACAACAGTTCAACTTCTTCAGTACACTGAGTTACGAGCCCAGATGATAACTGCAAACCATGCACTGAGACTATGTTGTCTACCTTGCTCTTTTGTTGTACAGGTATCCCAATCCGCTGCCCAACGGTCAGGTCCATTCAGTTTCCGATTGTTCCACAGTCAATATAGGCTTCCGTGGCGTATATCCTCTGTGGTGGCCCTGGGTTGAAGAGGATTACTAGTATTGTAAGGTGTGAGACCCTTAGCGTCATTTCCTTCCTTGACAAGCCAATCCCTACTTTTGTCGAGTCACACAGTTTTCCGAAATGCTGCTTTGAATCCATTGAATTTGTTGATTTTACATCAACTACTACTCTTAAGGACATTCTAGATGAATTATTGGGACAGCCCTTCAGGAAGTGGCCTGCCTTGCCACAATACAGGCAAAGCTGTTGTTGACAGCGCCTCTCCCTTTCCTCCTTGGTCAACGGCTCACTCTACCCAAATGCATGGGTTCCGGTGGAGCCTCCAGGGAGCGCGATGGTGCCTCTCTTGGGCGTAGGTACAAGGTCCGCCCTTCTGAACCAGATCGATACCTTTCCTGCAATCTATGGTGTAGTTGCACCACAAGGTCTATGTATTCCATGCAGCATTCAGGCGGGTTGATCACTTGAGCTAGGACATCCTTTAGTTCATTACGAAGGCCTCAGTAAAATAGGGTAGTCCTCTTTTCGTCAGGCCAATTTATTTCAGCGATGAGTCGATTAAAGGCAGTGACGTACACAAACAGGTCCTGTGAACCGTGCCGGAAAGCCAATAACTCCCCCTCCAGAGCGTGCCCCTGAGCTCATCGTGCGAAGAGCTTATCCATTTCACGTTGAAAGCCAGCAAAATTGTATAAAATTGGGTCATCCCGATTGACTAACGGTACTAACCAACTGGCTGCATGACCCCCCAAATATGATAACACAAAGGGAATGTCCCAGGCCGACACAAGAAGTGTAAACTGCACTGGTTCATGAAGATGGCATGCCTCTGTGGATCCCCTAAAAAATGTTGAAGAGGGGCTAGGGGAACTGTGACAGGGGTTTTTACCTGATGTGGGGTGGCCCTGCAACCGCCCCATCTGATGGGCCAGGCTAAGGAACCTGACCTAAATGTGTCAGGGTTAAGGGTTTTTCAAGGTCCGATGTTCTTTCCCGGTTCACCATTAATTTTTTTCTCCTGGCATTAGTTTCAGAGTAGGCTGCGTGAACCTCAGCTCGCAATTCCCCCAAAAGAGCTGCCAAATGATCTACCTCTGACTCCATGACACTCGGACAGGATTTAGACAAGTGGGCTTAGCATTCTGTAATGCTTACCTTTGGTGCCCTGCAGGAGTGCCTGGTCTGAACTGTTCTGAAGCGTTCCCCCCTGGATAAACTGGTTAGGTTGTGTAAAGGATCCCAATTGGGCATCACACACCGGACCAGGACTTTTGCCCTTAGTCTATTATGTAGCGCTCAATTAGAATACTTTTTCTTCATTTTCTATGAATTCCAATTAAGCTGGCACCCAACCCGTCTCACACCACCTTTACAAATACCCCGGTTCACCATGGACCACAAACCAGGCCGGTAGGTGGTAATACAATATTTATTTGTTTTAAATTCAAATAAAATCACACAATTTGAATATTGGGCAGCAATCACCAATGGGGTGATGATTACAATGTAAACTAATGAAATACACTTGGTTGTCCTTCTACAAGAACATATCCAAAGCACAAATGAATAGGAGCATTTTTTCTATTTGGGTAGATAGCACCTGAGTTAAGATTTCCCCCTGCAATGTTCCCTCAAACCCCAATTAATCGAATTCTGAGTTGATAGAAAGGAGCAGCAAGGAGTCAGGGATAATGGGCAGCAAAAATAATCAAAATCCGACCTTCCCTTACAAAATAAGACCCTTTGCAATTGCATTAAATGACCCACAGAATTGACAAATAATTAAAGTAATGTGGAGTTGAATCAAGGAGGTGAATATGATTTATCACAGTATCAGGGATATACTATCACTAGAAATTATAAGGCAAGGTATCAGCAAAGGGCATACAGTTTAGAAAGCAACTTGAAAGTAAAACCATAGTGCAGCCAAATCACATGTTGGAAGTTGCATTTTACACTTTTTCAGTTTTAAATATCAAAACATTGTTTTTTATATGGGTGAAATAGACAGAAACGGAATGCAGTTTTAAGGCTTGGTGATAGACGCACATTGACTATAGTGGAATACCTGGATGAGATTTTCAATTTGGAAAGAGATTTGGTTTTGGTAAAATAAAGCAGACAGGAACGAAAATCGGCTTGGAAAGAAAAAGAGAAATTTCACTTACACTAAATTTAATGACTAGAAGAGAGGAACGCCACCCGGGAATAGAAAAGTTACGCTGCAGTTGTAACCCTTCACGCAGTGTGCCCCTTTTCTTTAGGGAGAATTCATTTATTTAATCAAAATATTGCTAAGGACCTACAAGACCGGAGTGAATGGAAGAATGGTGCTAACACTGAGAAATCAAGGACAGGATGCACAAAGAATTCTGACAGTTTTAAACAAGTTATCAGAGTATGGATAGGATTACTTCAGAGACTGGAACAAAGACAACCGATCAAGATGGGGTGGGCTATGTGTTGCTATAGAATGGGGGAATACTCACAATCCGCACTTGAGTTTGGGATTTCGGACATTCAAACGGGTTCTGGACTCAAATGCTCTGGTCACAGCAAGCCGGCGGACTCTCCTAGCAGAACAACAGCAGGGCCTGTCTGGTCACTGGATCATAAGGGTACAGCTGGCATGCAGGTAGTGGGCAAAAAGAGGGTCCGGTCACAGGATACTCCCAAACGGGTACCACAGCTTGTCCCCCTAGCTATTGGAATTGTTCGTGAGATTTCTGGATCAATGGTCCTGCCTGGATAGGGTCAGCATAGGTTCTGGCCTGACAGTAGAATCTGGAAGCTTGCAAGTTGAATGTGGAATATCTGGATACTAAGGCGCTGGAAAATTCAGAAGAGAGTGTCCCCGTCTCTGTCAGCTTCCCCTTTTTATAAGGCAGGTGACTCACAGGATTTATTGTTGGGCAGGACTAAGCTAGACCTACCTCGAAGAACCAGATTGGTCAGCCTGTGTTGGTCACCTCCTCCAGGAGGGGACTCAGTTAATGGGGTTGTGTTTTAATGAGGTGCAAAGCCATCCCACAGTCCTTTTTGCACCAAATGAATTATGACATAAATCATACATTTATACAGTTGTGGCACTTTTGCAAATTATATAGGCAGATTGCATATTTCATACAGAGCATGGTATTCCCACACCCAGGTCTGAACAACATTATTTCTCCCTTCTAATAGTTTTTTGCGCTTTTTTAGTGGGAACCGCTTTACCCAAAATCCCACACTTTTAGGTATGCGTACATATCATATTAGGGCATATTTCTATATATTTTTAATGTTCCACCATATGTACTTTTCCCATGATTCACATTATCCTGGCGTTTACCACCCATACATGCTATGGACAGCGAGGATATCTTGTTTGAAAGCCACAGAAATGTCATTTAAACTGTAAAACTGTTCATTTCTGCATTGTCTGGTTATAGAGTTAACACTTTTTAAAGTTTATTAATTAAATAGTCTTTCAAAATGGGCTGGCCTTTGTCCTCCAACTGGGACATTTTTTTTTTCCAGGCTAACACCAAATGTCAGTTTAGCCCATGGCTGCCCTGGAGTTTCCCCAGTTTGAGTGACTGGTAAGTGTCACTTCCAAAGTAACACGTAGATGTCCCAGAATCGATTATCTCAAGCTAAAGCCCAGACATAAGTCTGATGGGGCTGTGATATTCTTCATCTTGGTCTTTCAAAGTTTCCAAGGGCAGAAATTAACACATATGTGTCCCAGCTCCTTTTGGGGGGAGGGCACTCCAATTGTCAGTACAGAAATGTCCATGCAAACTGAGCAGGAAACCTGTTTGACTGGTTAACCAGTACATCCAATGTAATTATTTATTTTATTTTATTTTGTTCTGAATCAGAAGTAAGTCTTACATTTATTACTTACATTTCTAGGCAAGGACAGGGCCTTAATCACCTTGTACTTTTAAAACAGGCATTTTTCCTTTTTGCAAAAGCACATTTTGACACGTAGTGAAATCTTCTGAGATGTCCACTTCAAATTCGGTTTTCTCTCCCATCTGGATTCCAAACATTGTTTGCAGCCCTAGTCAGTTTCTCTTACACAGCAGTATGTTCAAGGCAAATGTCCACTGAAATTGACATGTGCACAGAGAACTAGGGTTTCTTTTTAAGGGTTTCTTTTTGACACTTTTTAGCAAAAGTCAAGCATTTTTCCGTATGATGAGAGTAAACTTTTTGGTGATTTCCCAGCTCTTGCCTGCCACAGCCTGTCTTTCAGTAATAATGCTCTCTTTTGCTTGAGCACCATCTGAATATGGCTGGGCATAGCAGGGTCTCACTGATAAAAGCAGTGCAATGTTGAACAAATGAAAAGAGCATCAGAACGGCATCATTTTAAATGTAAAATATTTCCTTTACCAATGGAAAATGTTGAACAAGCAGCAAAGCAGCGCTGCTTTTCCCTTCTCTTCCTTGGTGCATGTAAAACAACACACTAGCAGCCTTTCTCAGTGTGCTCCCTGTTCTATCTTGCCTATTAGGTGTTTGGCAAGACAGTGCAGCCATCCTTTTGTAGCTGCAAAACACAGTTTTGATGCGAGGCAATGGTACTCAAAGGAGCCAGCATACCCATTCTGCTGGTAGCTGTGGAAATGCAGCTTGGAGATGGAGAGGTATTCTGCTGAGTGGGTTAATGTATCCAACAGTTGGGCATGCCACTCCTTCCCCCACTGATTCACTGAAGAGCTATAGCCTAGTGAACAGTGTGGTTGGGAGAGACCCGGTCGAAATCTGCATCTCTGGTAAGATGTGTGAGGGGGTCTGTATGGAGACCTAAGGACAAGTAAGTACAGATATTCAGTATGTGTCTCCCAACGCTCCCCCCACCTCCCCTTTACGTATCCCTTAGGTATGCTGGCTGGCGCACAGGCATTTGTCCTCACTGTGTTTTTAAGAAGAAGGGAGGCTGAAGGTGCCAGGTAAGCATCTGACTCCAGTTACTTCACTGGAACTGGTGTTCCATGGCAGCTGTGATGCACAGGATGCTGTGGATGCTGAGGTAAGTCGTTTGTGTTCTTCCCAGAGTTCTGGCAGCTTGGAAATGGAGAGGAATTCTGCTGAGTGGGTAAATATATCCCACAAATCCCCCCAACTCTTCTGAGACTTCTTGTCGAGGGAGAGTAGGGCCAAGTGGGGTTCATCAGGTGGAGTCCTTCTTCCATCAGGGAGCGATACATCACGATCCTCCCATTTTCTTTCGTTGGAGTGTGGATCGACACCATCAGCTTTTCCTCTGGTCTTTTTTTGTGGTGTGGAGCGACACCCCCAGGTTTTCTTTTGGTCTTTCCTTTCCAGGTCCCCGGGGAAGTCCTCCTTGGTCTATGAAGGGGCAGAACCAGTAAGAATCTAGTGAATAAATAATAACTGGTTACTACATTTTCGAACTGACTGCCTTCCTGGAAGGTTGACAGCAGTGGGACACATATGCATTAGGATCATTACGGTCTGTAGACAATAACAACAAATCATTCACAAGACACTGACAATCATTGATGTTTACTAACATTTGTGGTGATGCCCTTTTTGCACTGATAATGAAGAAAATTACTCCCTGTTAGACAGATATACCTATGAACCTACCTGTTCCCTTCTGGTTCTTCTTTTTCTTGTTATCATTCCCCAGATGTCTCCTCTATTTGGCTCCTGGCTCCACAATTAGCTGAAAAGTGTGCCTAGGGTGACACCTCTTCTACTGTTTAATATGGAGTCATTTTTCTTCTGTCAGCTCTTCTTTCGGGATACAGATTCTGTAGGCTAGGCCTGGGATGATGACCTCCTTTCCATTATCAAACTTCAACTGCCTATGGTAGCAAAGGGGCTGGCTGGAAGGCTTTCTTTTAAGATTGCCAGAGCCCTGAAATGTGCCCTCCCTGGGACCAGGCTTGGCAATTAATAGGATCCAAATTAATTTTTAGTCGGTTGAGGATATGGCTGCCCATGTAAAAGGCAGAGGGAATACCTTGCACAACCCAACAATGATGTTCTATGGTTTTGTTACCTATAGAAATTTTGAGCATACAACTTCTAAGCAGAAGATGTTTGTAACAGGGAATTTTCAGACCCCATACCCCCTGATAAACTGACTCAACAACGGGCAGGGTCTGGTCTTTTGGGAGTTCATGAAGCTGATGAAGCTTTCTTCGCTATTCAAGCCATCCCTGGTGAGAACAGAATTTAACTGAATGGGTAGGAAGAGCTGTTCGCCCTTCTTCTGAATGCCAGCTATCCTTTGAACTGGTTTTTCATCACTTTTGACTATGGAATTAGGATCTTCAGATTGTGAATCAATATAAAATTTCAAAGTATTTCCTTCCAGGGTGGAATGCCACTTAAAACTGGAAGGAAGGTTGATTTTCAGCAATGGAGAGGATTTGCCATTACCAGCTTGTTCTCCTACAGCAATTCCTGTAACGTCAGGGGTTTGATTATTTTGAAGATGAAACTCAATTTGATCTGGTTTTCGGTCAACCATGTTGCATGTGCCATTTAAACTAACATGGTTGACACTCTGTTTTAATTGTATTGACCTGTTAGTCTGAGTCCAGAGCACCTTGTTCACACAGTCTATTAGGGAAGACAACCTGTGAAGGATGTCATTCCCTATAGACAGGGCACCCCCTCTGGAGTCACGACTGTGACCGGGTGTTTCACCTTGTGTCACCCAATTTTTATTTCCAAATCTGCAATTCCCTCGACAGGAATGTTATTCCTGTTGAAGTTCTGGAGTTATGAAATGATATGATATGATAGTTTATTTATATAGCGCCTATACACAATGTGTTTCAAAGCGCTTCAAGGCAAGGGAGGGAACAAGGGAAAAAACAATGACATTCTTAGAAGCCATGAACAGTAAGGATGTGAAATTAACTATCATACTTGGCCTGACGAGGAAGAGGGGTGAGAAGGATCTGGTGTATCTCGTCCCTTCCTGAATTTAGCTGCTCAAAGGCCCTTTTTGACAAAAGAGTGGTTTGGGACCCAGTGTCCACCAGTGCAGAAAATGCACATTGCCCTTGCATTAAAACAGGGCCATAGAACCTCCCCCCTTCTCCTCAAGTAGGCACAGGTAATGAGTATTTTTGGCAAGTTGGGTGGTCAATTTCTTTATTTTGGACTCAGACACGGTGGAGTTTTGGGCACTTTTCTGTGCCGGAGTCTTGGAATATGTAATCATTATGTTGCCCCCTTTTACCTGGAGGCAGTCACTAAGACCAGTTTGTGGGGAGGATCCCTCCTTTACTATTTTTTTCTCAAAATGGCAATTCTGGGGTTCAGGCATGGGTGGCTCTGAATCAGTCCCCACACCCACCCAGCCTTCATTCAGATCTCTTGGGACCCATTTTTTGTTGGGAGGAATCCCCTGTCCCTGAAGGAGAAGATTGTTTTCCAAGAATCCTCTCAGGAATCTTCCCCTTCAAATTGGAGGACACTAACTTCCTCCCCAAAATGGGCCTTCTTGATGTCTTTATTTCTCCTACCCACCCTCTGTTCCCTGGGTTGCAGGTTTTCAGGGGCAGGAGGTTTTAGTTCCGGTTCCGGGGTGTACAGGGGCTTTTCACGGGTGAGGAAGTAAGCCTCCTCTAGGGTTTTACACCCCCCTTGCCCCTGTGCATCCTCCTCTGGAACCGTTGAGTTATTGGGGTTCTCTCCCTGTCATTGTTCTGGGATGCCAGACCATGGGTTTGAGGGGTTCTGAGCGGCCATGTTCATCTGAGGTTTCAGCTGAGCCCTCAACTAGCAACCCAGATCCTGTGTGAGATTCTGGACCTGGTGCTCCAGTTGGGACACCTGTTCTGGCTGTTACTGGGGTCTTTATTCATACCTAGGGGTTTCACAGGAAGGATAACTATCCCTTCTCCCGGAGTACCCTGGGTCCTGGGGATTTTGGTAACCCTCAACCCTTGTCCTCCCCTCTCCCAGATTAGGTAGTCTGGGCTCCTGATATCGGGGAAAGAAAGGAGGGCTGTCCTGCAGGTTGGGGTTTTGTGGATACCGGGGAAAGAAACTTTTCCCCGGATTTGGGGGATTACTGCCCTCCTGAGGGAAGTTTCCTGGGGGAGTAATTACCTGGTTGGATCCCCCCCTTGGGCTGGGGGAGTCTAGACATACCCCGAGATAGGTCAGTTGCCCTTATATCTGGGACTTATGTAATCAGGAGAGTTAGGAGACCCATTGGTGGGATTACCTGCCTGACTGCCACCTGTTGCGTATTGGCCAGAAGGCCTTCTTGGCCTCTGGTTTTGCTGGTTTTGGGTAAGTACATTTTTAGGCCCCCCATTTCTAGGTCTAAAATGGGGGCAACCTTCACGTCCACCACCTTAGCAGCAGTGGGGGTGTTGGTTGTTTTTTTTTTACCTGGTTTTTATTTTCCTCAGGTTTTTGGACCTCATAGATGTGGGTAGCCTGCTCTATTACCCTGTCCAGGGTCCTTTTATCATGAAAATCCCTCACCAGCTGGGTCATGATATATTTTGGAAGCGCATGAAAGTAGGTAGCTATAAACTCTCTGCTATCTGCGTGCACCCTCCTGGTGGTTTGTGCAAAGGTGCAATTTAGTTCCTGCACAAATTCTCGTGTGGCCTGATCTTTCCCACATTGCAAAAAAGTAGCCCGCTTTGCGAGCCTCTTGCGGGTTTCTGTGGGCGGAAAAGAGTTTCAAGATGGCAGCCCTGTAGGTGGACCATCTTGAATGGTTTTGGTCTTCCAGTCCAGCAAAGAAGCTGGAGTACTCCGGAGAGAATGACCATTTGGCATAATCTATGCAATTCCGGCTATCTTTAAGGTGAAACGTGTCCATCATTTGTTCATAGAGTTCCAAATGCTCCCAAACAGAATATTTTGCTTTTTTGAGGTACAGTGTTATGAAATTCCTAATGGCCTTGATCTGCTTAATGGGGTCTTTTACCAGAACTCTGTTTAGTTTATTTGTCTTATTTTGCCACATCACTTGGGTCCACTTGCCCTCAGACTCAGAGGCGCTCCTGTTTGAGGACCCCTCATGATCTTCTAGGCGCTTACTGATTCTGTGAGCTTGAGAGGGGCTTGCAGAATGGTAGGGCCTAGTTTATTCTCCCCTGTGGCGCATAGGAGAGTAGTCTTCTGACTCCTCCCTGCTTCCAGGGTTGGCGGAGGATCCCCCCACTACCCTGATTGGGTGGAGGTCTTCAGAATGTTTTATTGGGTCTTATTTCATGCTGTTTTTCTGCAAATTGAACAATCTGGTCACTTTGGAGGTAGATCTAATTCCCTGATTTTCTCCTCATAGGAAGCTTCCTTGTCAGAGACATCAGCCCTATTATTTTGGTACCTATACAGGGACCCCCGTCCATCCATTTCTGGGGGGCACTGACCTGTCAGCTCCATTATGCTAGGTCTATTTAATTTTGACGGCCTCATGGTTTCTGGCTCATGTGAACCAGTAGACATGAAGTCAGCAGTGTACAAGTATTACATGGGTTTGAGTCCCTTAGTACAGAGGTCATTATACTATGATCATGAGTTGCCCTGTCCTTCTCTACTTGTTCGGGGTCCCTCCAGTTTGGATTAATTCCAGTATACTCTTTCTCTAACCTCGCTGGTTTCTCCTTCTAAGCCCCTACCTCTTGATAATAGGCAAAGGTCTGAGCCTTTTGCTCAGCTATCAGGGCGTTACTGGCCTCAATGACCTGCTCTGGCCTCATTATCTTTTTGTGCTGCCTGTATAATTTGGGAACACTGAGAAAATGTCTGTTGCAGGAGGTGAACCTCCTTTTTCTGCATATTTACAGTATCTATGACCTGCTCCAGTGCCTGGAGGTGTGACTCCCTTCTCTCCAGATTGGTTTTTAAATTACACATTTTCTGGTATAGGGCCTCTTTCTCCTGATACAGAGCGCCCCTTTGTTTAGCCAGGTCATTTCTTTGTTGTGTTATGACGCCTAATTTTTGGCGTTCTTCATCAAATTCTGATTGCGAGTGGAGGACTCCAATAATTAGTGTATTATTTTCCTCTTCCAAATTTTTTATCTGATTCTGTAAAGTGACCATTTGCTCTGTGCTGGCGTTATAGTATCTCACAAGCTTTAATTTCTGTTGCATCTCTTCCACAGAGTCAACCCTTTCTTGACACTCCACTCTAAAGGTATTTCACTGGGCCCCTTTCTCTACATTATTTTGCAGTTGTAGAGCCAAGTCCTCTTTTAACTGTTTGATATAGTTCTCAACTTGGACCTCAGAATCTTGGCTCTTTTTCAATTTTGCTTCCAGTAGTTTTAGCTCAGTCTGAATTTGAGTTAAGAGTTCAGATTGGTTTTGCGCCAGAGTTTTATTTTCCCTAAATTTCGCCATTGTCACCCCCATGTGGATATACACATAGGCTGTGATTCGGGACCATTTTAATCTGCTTTTCTTCAAGATTTGGAGTGATGTAGAATTCACTTAAGGCTTGATGTAACAGGCTACCGTCTTGCCAGAAATCCGTGTCCATGGCGGTGACCTGTTGCATCATCTCTCCTAGCCAGACTTCCTCATCTTGTTGCTGCCATTCCCCTTTGACAAATAACTTGTGCAGAAGGGACTCCCTGGCCATATTGATCTCTACTGTGGCCATTTTTGGAAAGTATTCTTTCTTTATTACTTTATTTCTATAAGGGTAATCTGTATTCTGTTGCTTTTCTCTATTTTGGGGTTGATTTAGCTTTCATTTTATACACAGGCCTGATACTTACAGTCTTTGCTTTTGGGAAGCACATTTTACAGTGTAGCACAGTGTTCCAATCACACAAAGTAACACTACCTTGAAAGTTAAACTGCTGTGTGAAGCTGTCACGGGTGAATACACAATCCCATTACCTGATACAAGCCCCCAAGCTGTAAAGGATCCCAATCAGGCGTCACACACCAGACCAGGACTCTTGCCCTTAGCCTTGATGTAGCGCTCAAATAGAATCATTTTTGTTTATTTTCTATGAATTCGAATTGAGCTGGCACCCAACCCATCTCACACCCCTTTTACAAATACTCTGGGTCACCATGGACCATGAACCAGGCCGGTGGGTGGTAATACAATATTTATTTAATTTAAATTCTAAGAAAATCACACAGTATGAATATTGGGGAGCAATCAGGTGATAATTACAGTAGATTTTAAAACCCTTTGCAATTGCATAAAATGACCCTTGAAAATTACAAATAATTTAATTAATATGCAGTTGAATCAAGGAGGTAAATTTGATTTATCACGGTATCAGGGATATAATATTATTAGCAACTACAAGGCAAGGTATCAACACAGGGCATACGGTTCAGAAAGCAACTTGAAAGTAAAACCACAGTACAGCCAAATCACACATTGAAAAGTTGTATTTTACACTTCTTCAGTTTTAAATGTCAAAAATGTATTTCTTTTTTTTTTACGGGTGTAATAGACAGAATCAAAATGCGTTTTTTAGGCTGGGTGATAGATGCACATCACAGAGACAATATAGAAGTGAAAGAGTGGCTATAGCTGAATACCTGGATGAGACTTTCAATGTGGAAAGAGATTTGGTTTTGGTATAATAAAGCAGTTAGGAAAGAAAATTGGCTTGGAAAGAAAAAGACAGATTTCACTTGCACTAAATTGAATGGCTTGAAAAGAGGAATGCCACCCAGGAATAGAAAAGTTACGCTGCACTTCTAACCCTTCACACAGTGTGCCCCTTTTCTTTAGGGAGAATGAATTTGTTTAATCAAAATATTGCTAAGGACCTACAAGAGTGAATGGAAGAATGGTGCTAACGCTGATAAATCAAGGACAAGATGCACAAAGAATTCTGACAGTTTTAAACAAGTTATCAGGGTATGGATAGGATTACTTCGGAGAGTGGAACAAAGACAACATATCAAGATGGGGTAGGCTATGTGTTGCTATGGAATGGGGGAATACTCACAATCCGCACTTGAGTTTGAGATTTTGGACAGTCAACCGGGTTCTGGACCAAAAGGCTCTGGTCAAAGCAAGGCGGCAGACTCTCCTAGCAGAACAACAGCTAGGCCTATCTGGTCAATGGATCACAAGGGTACAGCTAGCATGCAGGTAGTGTACAAAAAAAAGTCTGGTCACAGGATACTCCCAAAAGGGTAACACAGCTTTTCCCCCTAGTTATTGGGATTTTTAATGGGGTTTCTGGATCGATGGTCCTGCATGGATAGAGTCAGTTTAATTTCTGGGCTGGCAGTAGAATCTGGAATCTTGCAAGATGAATGTGGAATATCTGGATACACAGGCACTGTCAAATTCAGAAGAGAGTGTCCCTGTCTCTGTCAACTTCACTTTTTATAAGGCGGGTGACTCACAGGATTTATTGTTGGTTAGGACTAAGCTAGACCTACCCTGAAGAACCGGATAGGTCAGCCTATGTTGGTCGCCTCTTCCAGGAGGGGACTGTTATGACTTGATTGTAGCGTGGAGTAAATGGACCTCTGTCCCTAAGCCACAAACAGTGAAGAATAGAAACCACTCACTCTTTGGGGATTAGAACCACAGATGGTGGGTGGAACAGGAACACAGAGTCTTCCGGGTGGCTGCTGCAAAAGAATGTGCAGGTTAAGGGAAATGGACAGTAATACTGTCTAAATGATTTAGTATTAAAAGAAAAAACAATCACCTACCAGTTGCAGAAGTAGAGGAAGGGACTGCAGAGTTTTAGAGTAGCTGAAAACTGTTCCTTATGGGGGGTCTGGTGAGAAGGACTGTGAATACAGGAAAAAGTAGCCAGGAAGCCCACCAGCAGCACCTGAAGCAAGGATGACAGAGTCACAGAACCAAGGCCACTAGCAGAGCGTAGCCCTGGAATCACAAAGGGTTCAGATCAGAAAAGTTACAAAAGTATCCAAAAAAACCAAAAGGTAAATCCAAGAGTAATCCAGTCAACAGTCCGAGTCAGTCCAGATAAACACGAGTTCCAGAAGTAGCAGATGGGGCAGGCGAGGCAATCCAACAAGCAATCCGAGTTCAAAACCCAAAGTAATCCGTAATGCAAAGGAGACGCCACTCGTCGGAAAACACATCTGAGAAGCAAAGGCCGTCGGGAGTGTCGTTGTTTTATTTCCGGGTTTGGACACGTGATCTTGTTATGTGTCTCACGTGACTGGAATACACGACGTGCTGTGGTCCTTGGAATCCCGTCACGTGAACGGGTCCTGAGCTTGCTGTTCACATGGTACAGCGGGACGGCGTGTTTCTGCCTGTCTGCCAAGGGGACCCATGTGTACCACGGGAGCCACCAGGCATAAAAAAATGGCAACCGTGAGCCCAGCGGAGCTGCTTCGTCACTTTGATGCTGCTGGTGGGCATCCTGGCCGTAGTGTAAGGGCTGAGGCATAGCCTGAAAGGGGTGTTTACACAAAGAAGGGTTACGGACAAAAGGGTGAATGACAGAACCCCCCCAACGGCCCATGACCTCATGAGCTGGACGGGTGTTCCCTATGAAAATGGGAAATTAGGAGTGGGGCATGGACATCAGTGGTGGGATCCCATGACCTCTCCTCTGGCCATGCCCCACCCAATCGATGAGATAGAACAGGCGGCCATGAGACATGCGGGAACCCAGAATAGCATTGACTTTGTATTCAACTGAACCGTCCCGAGCCACAGGTTTGCGAGGCAAAACCGTTCTAGTTCTTGCGACGTAGGGTTTAATTAGGGAAGCATGGAAAACAGGGTGCACTCTCCAGGTGACGGGAAGAGACAATCGAAAAGCAACTGGATTGATTATCCTGGTAATCTTGTAGGGACCCAGAAACTTGGGGAGAAGCTTGCGACAGCCATGTAAGTGGAGGTGCCGGGTGTATAACCAAACCCTATCCCCAACTGAGTATGTTGGAGCTGGTGAGCGTCTCTTATTAGCCGGTGTCTTCATTATTTCCTGAGCTTCACGTAGGTGAGTGAGTGTTTGTGAATGTACTGAGGTCAGATCCCTGATACAGGCGGAGGCAACAGGGTTTTGAGAAACGTGCAAGACAGGGAAGGGAAGAGTGCGAGGATACTGGCCATATAAAGAATAGAAGGGAGAGAAACCAGTGGATGAGTGCTGGGCGTTACTGTATGCAAATTCAGCTGCGTGTAGCAACTGAAACCAGGATTTCTGGTTCTGAAGGGACAAGGAACGCAGGTATTGTTCCATAGCCTGATTTACCCTCTCTGTTTGCCCGTCAGACTCAGGATGATATGAAGAGGAGAATCGGGCATCGATTCCGAGTAATTTCATCAGGGAACGCCAGAATTTGGAAATGAACTGTGAACCCGATCGGAAATGTGAACCGAGGGTAACCCAAAAAGACAAAATATCTCCATAAAGAACATGCGTGCTAAATGGGAGCCGAAGGAACACCAGGACAGGGGATAAACCTGGCCATCTTAGTGAAAGAATCCACAATCACCCATACTGTGTCAAAAGAATCAACTTTGGGTAGGTCCGTAACAAAGTCCATAGAGACTGTGTGCCACGGTCTGGGCGGTACGGGTCGGGGTTGGAGTAAACCTAATGGGCGTCCCTTTCTACTTTTACATTGAGCGCATTTAGAGCAGGTGTTGACATATGCCTGAACGTCCCTGCGAATTGATGGCCACCAACACCATTGTTGAAGCAACGCCATGGTACGTCTTTCACCAGGGTGTGCATTGACTGGGGCATCATGGGACCACTCCAATGCTTGGGTGCGAGTGTCTGGAGTAGGAAAGAACAGTTTTTCCTGAAAAAAGGGTAGGCCCCCATATAACCTGCCATCCCATTCAGCTAGTTGTTCTGGGTGGGTGGAAACCCAATCTCAAATGGAAGAACAAAGATCGGGCGTAGGTGTACACAAACAATTGAAATGCCTTTTCTCAAACAAGAACCCCGGGTAGATGGGTAGGGAAACACCCCCGGAGATTGGGACAGGACATCGGCTTTCCTGTGAGAACTGCCGTCTCTATGTCTGACAACAAAATCATATGCAGAAAAAAACAAATGCCAGTGTACTTGTCTGCTGTTTGAGCATCTCATGGAGGCCAAGTCCTGTAGATTTCAATAGTCCGTGTAGACCGTGGTCTGATGTCTAGCCGCGAGGAGGTGATGCCTCCATACCTGGAATGCGTCCTTAATTGCTAACAGCTCTTTTTCAGTGACGGTATAATGAGATTCAGCAGGGGTAAACGTGTGTGAATGAAAGGCTACGGGATGTAGGAGTCCGGCAGTAGGACAAGACTGGGAAAGAACAGCAACCAGGGCAAATGAGGAAGCGTCCACCTCTACCACAAATGGCAAATCCGGGTTTGGATGTTGTAAGAGAGGTGCTGAAGTGAAAGCATTCTTCAATGTATTGAACGCTTCTTGATGCATAGGAGTCCAAACATAAGGGACCTGGGGGCTAGTGAGTGCTGTAATCGAAGAGAAACATGATATGAAACGCCTATAAAAATTGGCGAAACCAAGAAATGATTGAAGGTCCTTTACAGAAGTGGGAACCGGCCAGTCTAGGACAGCATGAATTTTGGCGGTATTCATGGCCAATCCCTTTCGGTGTAATAGAGAAGCCCAAGAAATCCATATGGTCTACGTAAAACAAACATTTTTCAGGTTTGGCAAAGAGGGCATGCGTCCGAAAGCATCACGATACTTTGTGTACATGGGTCACATGTTCTTGCATGGAGGAAGAGAAGATCAGAATATCGTCAAGATAGACGATAACAAAAGTGTCTATTATGTCATTAAAGATATCGTTCATGAATCTTTGGAAGGTAGCAGGTGTGTTGCACAGGCCGAAGGGCATGACCAAGTATTCGTACAACCCATAACTGGTACAGAAAACCGTCTTGCATTTGTCACCCTTGCGTACCTGGACCAGGTTGTAAGCCCCCCTCAGGTCTAACTTGGTGTAAACAGAGGCATGAGACAACTGATCTAATAGGGGCCCAATAAGGGGTATGGGGTAACGATCTTTGATGGTGATGGCATTTAATTTCCTGTAATCAACACAGGGACGGAGATCCCCTTCCCATTTTGGGACAAGAAAAATGGGGCTTGATGCAGGAGATATCGAAGGACGTACATGACCCAGGCGCAATGCATTTTGTATATAGTCCTTGAGTGCTAGATCCTCTGAGGGTGAGAGGGAGTAAATCCTACCCAATGGCACCGTGGTGGCAGGGAGAAGATCTATGGGGCAGTCATATGGCCTATGGGGTGGAAGGACTTCTGCACATCCTTTGTCATAAACCTCTTGATACTCTTGGTATTCAAATGGTATACCCCCTGTAGTAGTACCCACTGTGTGTTGTGGAGGATCAGAGTCCATAGGGCAGGAGTCATCTATAGTAAGTTGAGCAATGGCCCCAAGCACTTGCGAGGGGGAATCGTTTTGTACTGGTGGTGTAAGACACATGGACTGGCAATGGGAGGACACAAAATACAGATGACCCAGGGTCCAGTCCACAACAGGGTTGTGGGTACGCAACCATGGTATTCCAAGGATCAACCCATACTGAGGCATGGTTATGAAATCAAAGGAGATGGTTTCTTGATGGGTATCTTGGATCACAAGAGTCATGGTTGCTGTTTGTTGTCTTATGGGTCCTGAAATGAGTGAGGTGCCATCCACTGCTTGCACATGTTCTGGGTGTAACTTGTTCTGTAAGGGCAACCTGAGTGTAGCTGCTAGGGAAATGTCGATACAATTGCCGATGGCTCCGGTATCAATGACTAGTTGAACATCGTGTTTTAAGTCAAGAGTAAGGAGCACGGTAGCTCATATAGAAATGTGTTTCATGGAGTCATAAGCGGACGTGGGTGATGCGGGGGTCCTGACTTGGCCCATCCCTGCCCCCTGATCTAGGGACAAGCCATGGGAAACCCCGGTGTCTTTAGCTTGGGCCTGCGGGGACATTCCTTAATGTATTGTCCATTGAGACCACAATAAAAGCATGCGTTGGCTGACCTTCTTCGTTCTCTCTCGACGGCCGTAATTGGACTGTGGACCCGCCGATTTGCATGGGTTTCTCTGAAGGTTCACCAAGTGAGAAAGATTTAGCAGGACCAAAACTGGACTCATCCTTCCGTTCAGAACGGCGGGCTTCTACCTGCAACGCTCAATCCACAAGTTCCTGATATTGAGCGGGCAAAGAAGGCACTACAGCTAAGGCGTCTTTCATGTTTTCACTCAAACCCTTGTAAAATAGTACCGCCTTTTTGTCTTCAGGCCAGGCTGTTTCCATGGCCAACTGGTTATAATGAGTAATGTACTGAATGAGAGCAGATTTGCCCTGTGATAGATTAAGGAGCTCTAGATCTCCTGATTGAGCTTTGTGTCGTATATCGAAAACTTTGGTCATCTCGGCAACCAAGAGATCGAAATAATAGAGTACCGGACTATTGTTTTCAAGCAGTGGGTTGGCCCAAGTGGCAGCGATACCCCCCAAGTGTGACAGGGTGAAGGCGGCTTTGGTGGTTGCATCAGGGAACACTTGGGGTCTACATAGAAAGTGTAGTTTGCATTGGTTCAGAAATGTTTGGAATTTACGGGGGTCACCCTGACATTTTTCTGGAGCTGCTAAGGGGAAAGGAGTTGGGACAAAGACCGGTGTGGGAACTGATGGGTCGGGTTGGGGAGGATTTGGTTGTGGTTCAGAGTCACCAAATTCGACGTCTGCGGGTAATGCATGACGTTCGCTCTGGATGGTGTCCAGACGCTGATGGATTGCTGCCGTGGCCGCTGCCATATCGGAGCAGAGCACGGCAATAGCTTGGACCAATGCAGCCACGGGGTCTCAGGCAGAGGGATCCATACTCCAGGCCAACCGCTTGTCAGTCTGCTACAAGTTGATTGTAGCGTGGAGTCAATGGACCTCTGTCCCTAAGCCACAAACAGTGAAGAATAGAAACCACTCACTGTTTGAGGATTAGAGCCACAGGTGGTGGGTGGAACAGGAGCACAGAGTCCTCCGGGTGGCTGCTGCAAAAGAATGTGCATGTTAAGGGAAATGACCAGTAATACTGTCTACAGTATTTAGTATTAAAAGAAAAAACAATCACCTAAATGTTGCAGAAGTAGAGGAAGGGACTGCAGAGTGTTAGAGTAGCTGAAAACTGTTCCTTATGGGGGGGGTTTGGTGAGAAGGACTGTGAATACAGGAAAAGGTAGCCAGGAAGCCCACCAGCAGCACCTGAAGCAAGGATGACAGAGTCACAGAACCAAGACCACAAGCAGAGCGTAGGCCTGGAATCACAAAGGGTTCGGATCAGAAAAGTTACGGAGGTATCCAAAATTGCCAACGGTAAATCCAAGAGTATTCCAGTCCACAGTCCAAGTCAGTCCAGATAAACACGAGTTCCAGAAGTAGCAGATGGGGCAGGCGAGGCAATCCAAGAAGCAATCCGAGTTCCAAAGCCAAAGTAATCCGTAATGCAGAGGAGACGCCACTCGCCAGAAAACACAGCTGACAAGCAAAGTCCGTCGGGATTGTCGTTGTTTTATTTGCGGTTTGGACACGTGATCTTGTAACGTGTCTCACGTGACCAGAATACAGGAGGTGTTGTGGTCTTTGGAATCCCGTCACGTGAATGGGTCCTGAGCTTGCCGTTCACTTGGTATAGCGGGATGGCGAGTTTCAGCCTGTCTGCCAAGGGGACCCGTTACCGCCATGGGAGCCGCCAGGCATAAAAAAATGGTGACCGTGAGCCCAGGGGAGCTGCTTCACCTCTTCGATGCTGCAGGTGGGTGTCGTGGCCATAGTGTAAGGGCTGAGGCTTAGCCTGAAAAGGGTGTTTACACAAAGAAGGGTTACAGGCAAAAGGGTGCATGACAGGGACTCAGTTTATTGGATTGTGGTTTTATGAGGTGCAAAGTCATCCCACAGTCCTTTTTGCACCAAATCAATTATGACATAAATCACACATTTATACAGTTGTGTCACTTTTGAAAATGATATAGGCATATTGCATATTTCATAAAGAGCATGGTGTTCCCACTCCCAGGTCTGTATCACACTATTTCGCCCTTCTAATAGTTTTTCATGCCTTTTAGTCGGAACCGCTTTACCCAAAATCTTACAATTTTAGGTATGTGTACATATCATCATAGGGCATATGTCCATAAATGTTTAACGTTTCACCATATGTACCTTTTCCATGATTCACATTCTCCTGGCATTTATGTCCCATAGATGCTATGGACAGTAACAATATCTTGTTTGAAAGCCACGAAAATTACTTTTAAACTGTAAACCTTTCACATTACTACATTGTCCAGTTATAGAATTAACAGTCTTTAATATTTATTAATTAAATAGTCTTTGAGCCAAAATGGGCTGGCCTTTGTCCTCCAACTGGGACCATTTTTTTTCCAGGCTACCACCAAATGTCAGTTTAGCCAAGGCTGCCCTGGATTTTCCCCAGTTTGAGTGACTGGTAAGTGTCACTTTCAAAGTAACACTTAGGTGTCCCAGAATCTATTGTCTCAAGCTGAAGCCCAGACAGAAGTCTGATGGGGGTGTGACATTCTTCCTCTTGGCCTTTCAAAGTTTCCAAGGATAGACATTAACACATATGTGTCCCAGAAATACCTTTTTGGCTCCGTTTGGGGAAGGCCACTCATGTTGTCAGCACATAAATGTCAATGTAACCTGAGCAGGTAACCTGTTTGACTGGTTCCCCAGTACAGCCAATGAATTTAATTATTTAGTTATTTTATTTTGTTCAGAATCAGAAGCAAGTCTCTTAAAATAAAACATTATCCAGATTTTACCCAAGCCCGCTTTACATTTCTAGGCATGGGCAGGGCCTTAATCACCTTGTACTTTTAAAACAGGTATTTTACCCTTTTGCAAAAGCACATTTTGACACGTGGTGAATTCTGCTGAGATGTCCCCTTCAAATTCGGTTTTCTCTCCCATCTCGATTCCAAATATTGCTTGCAGCCCTAGCCAGTTTCTCTTACACAGCAGTATTTTCAAGGCAAATGCCCACTGAAATTGACATGTGCACAGAGAGCTAGGGATTCTTTTGAAGGGTTTATTTTTGACACTTTCTATCAAATGTTAAGCGTTTTTCTGTACGGCTGAGAGTAAAGTTTCTGGTGATTTTCCAGCTCTTGCCTGCCACAGCTTGTTATTCAGTGATAATGCTCTCTTCTGCTGGAGCACCATCTGACTATGGATGGGCATAGCAGGGTTTCACCAACATAAGCAGTGCAATGTTGAACAAATGAAAAGAGCATCAGAATTACATCATTTTAAATATAAATATTTCCTTTTCCAAAGGGAAATTTTGAGCAAGCAGCAACGCAGTGCTGCTTTTCCATTCTCTTCCATGGTGCATGAAAGACAACAGCCTTTCCCAGTGTGCTCCCTGTTACATCTCACGCAGTAGGTGTTTGTTAAGACAGTGCATCCACCATGTTGTAGATGCAAAATGTAGTTTTGATGTGAGGCAATGGTGATCAAAGGTGCTAGCGCAGCCATTCTGCTGGTAGCTGTGGAAATGCAGATTGGAGATGGAGAAGAATTTTGCTGAGTGGGTAAATATATCCCACAGTTGGGCATGCCACTCCTTTCCCCGCTGATCCACTGAAGAGCTATAGCCCAGTGAACAGTGTGGTTGGGAGAGACCTGGTAGAATGTTGCGTCTCTGCTAAGATGTGCGAGGGGGTCTGTATGGAGACCTAAGGACAAGTAAGTACAGATATCCATTATGTGTCTCCCGACTCTCCCCCCACCTCCCCTTTATATACCCCTTAGGTATGCTGGCTGGCGCGCAGGCAGTTGCGCTCACTTTGTTTTTAAGAAGAAGGGAGGCTGAAGGTGCCATGTAAGCATCTGACTCCAGTTACTTCACTGGAAGTGGTGGTCCAGGCCAGCTGCAATGCACAGGATGCTGTGGATGCTGAGGTAAGTATTTTGTGTTCTTCCCAGAGTTCTGGCAGCTTGTGGCATGAAGCGCAGCTTGTTTTGCATTGTTCGTTCTTGTCTGGCGGTGCGGTGCGCTTTAACAAGTCTCTTCCTCTTTTCCATTCTGCATGTGCAGATCTCACGAAATGCTGTTGCGAATTGAGATACTGTGCGAAGAATGATTGAAGCAGCAACCAGCAGGATTCAGTCAGCTGATCGCTTGTTCCGGGAAATAAGATCTTAAATGGAAATCGCGGGAGGGCATTGCCATTGAACTTTAGGCTCTTAATGTAGTTACTCTGTTTCAGGAGCTGCAGTTGCTGCGGGCCCCGACTGATTAAAGTTAAAGTCTCTGTGCACGTGGAAACAGGAGTGGTAAGCATTACACTGCTGTTGCAGGTAGCATAAGAAACTCTAAGCACTGGGTGTGGCCAGGGGCATGGTTTTATAGCCATGGGCCGCACCCTGTAACACTAGACCACCAGGAATGTCAGGCCTTCGGGTCTGCCGGTGGCCATCTTGAGTTCCGCAACAGGTCCCAACTTGGTGGGCATGTTGGTGTGGGTCAAAGCAGCTCCTAATAAATGCCTGCGCCAGCCAGCCACCCTGCAAGTCCAGTCTCTTCCTACACTAACATAGTAGGGTGTGTCTTGTATCCTTATGCATGTGCCTTGTGTTCTCACTGGTATCATAACAATATTATGGTGGGATTTTAGATCCAGTCATGAGAGGACCCGTTCCTTGCGAACAATCACTGGCAGCAGCCGTGTTCACCATTGAGAAATCTATGAGCATTGTAATGGGGTGTTCTCTGACATTATTCGTTGAGCATGCTTTGTTTGCTATTTTGGAAAAACCTATGGGTATGTTTACATCTCAGAGAGCACTTGCATATGAAGTAGTTATTTCCAATCCTGCGATTAAAATAGTCAGATGCAGAATAGTGAACCCTGCCACATTTGTAGCTGAGCCCGTGGCAGAGGGTGAGCATGCGCTAGTTATGAAGAGTCATAGGACGACATACGCGCTGTCAGGAGGGGCAATTATCTTTATTGACGAGTCATCAAAAATTATCAAAATAATGGGAAAAGACTGACTGGGTCAGCTGTAGTGAGGCATAGAGAAAATGGGAAATTTGAAATTGTGGCAAGCATAAGGCTGCCATATAATTTTTCGGCACAATCTGCAGAATTGGTGGGTCTTATTATTGTGCTTGAGAAATATGAAGGAAATTGATGGTATACAGTGACTTTGCCTATGTGACATCAACCATGCACGCAGGGCTAGCACGTTGGAAAAGGAGGGGCTACTTCCAAGCAGACGACACTCCAGTGCAACACGCAACATTTTTGGACAGGCTTATTAAGACACTACAGCTCCCAGCATTCATTGCCATAGTTAAAAGTGCAGCAGAAACAAAGCCACAGACAAAGAAGCCAAAAGCGGTGCAACTTCTTCAGATATCTCGAGTTTTGCTACTCCTAATATAAGAAAGGGGCTGACTATGGCTATGATAATGCAAGAAGGTTTTAATCATTTGCCGAAAACACAGTTAATGGAAATTCAAGGCAGTGCACCACAGGAAGAGCAAGAATTGCGGATCCAAAGGGGGTGCTCCTCATCCCCCTCTGAAGCATTATGGCGGCAAGACAGCACTGGGAAGCCAGTAATGCCAGTAGCATTACTAAGGGTAGCGCTTGAACAGCTGCACTACCCCGCACACGTAACTAGTGAAAGCCTTGCAGCAGCTATTGCGGAGGACTGGTTCGTACAGAACCTGTTAGAACACATTGCATTTCATGTATCAAAAGTGTACTGCTCGGCACACATTGCTAACAATCAGAGGAGTGATTCCTCGACCGAATGGTCCATTTCAGCATTTACATATCGACTTTGTTGACATGCTGTAAGTATGTAGTGGATAGAGGTATATAATAGTGGTGATGTGTCCCTTTTCAAGATGGATCGATGCCAGTCCATGTACACACCCTGATGCCACTTGCGCAGTGAAGTTTTTAGGATGAGAAGTCTTTCCAAGATGGGGAGCATGTGATTTGTTGAGATCTGACATTGGCCCATATTGTGTTAATTAATTATTTGAAAAGATTAGTTTGTTATTGAACATAAAACATACGTTTTCATCTACTTATCACCTGCAAGAGAACAGGGTATGTGAGTGACTCAACAGTCTTCTCAAAGAGAGAACTGCTAAACTAAAATTATCACTAAAGAAGGAATTGCTCATTGAATTGTATGCGTTAAGAAACCAGTCTGGGTCAGACCACCACCTCACACATCATGAAATAATAATGGGGAGGCGGACGAGAATGCCTCTGATTCCTCCATCCAGGATTAGAAGTTATGCCCAGATGACAGCATTAGGAAATGAGTTACTTGCATAATTGACATGTATGACCGCTAGTATCATTTCAGATCAACTCAAGCACAAGGGGTGTCAGTCTCAGGACACAGATGAAGACTATTCAGCAACCAAACCTGAACAATTAGTACAATTATTACCATTACTAAATTTTTTTGAAGGAGACACAGCTTTAATATGCAACTTCACTAGGAAGTGGCATTAGCCCCATTTCAGTGGATCTTACATCATAGAGAATATCACTCCCTCAGCAGTAAAAGTCCAAGGCGACACACATGGATCCACCTGTTTGACGTCAAACCGTATGCTTATGAGAGCGGTGTACCCCCACCCATTGATTCGAAATCCAGGCAACCAGAAGTTCAGCATGTGCAGACTGGATTGATGACGAGAAAAAAGGACGCTTAAACTACTGATTGAATAAATTCAAGTGTACATTTGGACAGTGATTCTCAAGGGACACTCTTTATAGATATTTTAGCAGGAGTGCGAAAGTAATCATTCTTGAGCCACAGGAATCTTTGACCTGAACTTCAGAAAGTGTTAAAATATTGCAAAACTATGCCAGATTTGGATTTCCTCTTCAGCGACTGGAAGAGGGAGCAGTTCCCCGATTGCTTCCTCACTGAGTTTCTATTTGGCAGTCCAAATGGTCCTGTCTGATGTCGACATACATCAGCTTTTACTTATTGTTTTTATTTGAATTCTTCGGACATATCCTGTTCTTGTGGGGTGAAATACTAACATTTGTGTTTTCTTGAAAGATCTTAAAAATGGTCCAGCAATAAGGAGATTGCTCTTGCCAATAATCAAGCAGATTTTGCAACCACCGGAGGATCTAACGAATTTGCCTGATTAAAAAGATATTTTCCTTCCTTAAAAAATAGTGCACAGACATAATGTGGAATCCTGAGAATAACACAGTGGTGGGAAATGAGCGAGCTCAGCGACGTATGGGAAATCGATGCTGGTGGGGACTAATGTATTGGTCGGTAATATATGCATGCACGGCATTCATCACTGTTTTTCAGATTATTTTGGTACACACAGTTTACTTTATTTGCCTAAAGAAAACAGCAGTCCCCTTGATCCTTCCCACACAAGTGACCCTTGCAGAAATGTCTGTTACACGAAGACCAAGACCATATGTGATCATCCCTACACCAGTGACACATGTGAAGTCACCAATTTCTATGACAAGTGTTCCTTTGATTCTCCCTATAGGAAGGTCTGTTTTTTATATGATCCATGATCAATAAGTACGTACTCATTATACAAGAAAGAGACCCAAGAACAATGCAATAGAAGATGATTATGAGTTAAATAATTATCTAAACAGTACAGCACGTGTGGGGAATAACATGTGGTATCAGCATATGAAAGAAGTGGGAAAATGTACCTCTGAGGAGAGTTGCTATGGTTGCGGTCCTCTACCTTATGCTATGGGAAACTCCAAAATATTCATAGCTATAGCAATAGATGTCCAGACAGCTTATTGCCTTACTTACCTTGCACTCTGCCATACAAGAGGTCAGTTCTAGGGTCGAACTGCATCCTTGGAATGGGTGACAGAATGGTCAGCTCCAAAAGAAGATGAATATGTGCAGGATTTGAAGACAAGAGCGAGAACACACACCAGAGATCATGTAATACGATACATATTCATCTGGAATGAAGGGAGCATGAATCAGATGGGAGATAAACAAAAAGCTCTTTTGCCAAGGGAAGACTGATGAAGAAAAATGAAGCTGCAAGGACAGAGGTCAGATGTAGATCTGGGAAACAGTACTTTCACAAGATGGATGGGAAGAAAGCATAGTCGTATGCATAGCATTGCCAGTAACAGGACTTCACAAAGCAGTTATTGATCGTGTGGAGAAGGGATGCAAACCTCTCTGGCCGAAGCTTGCCAAACTGATGACATAGGTTGAAGATAAAGGAGGTCCAGTGCAGATAGTGCCTCTGGCAAGTGCAGAGCTATGCTTCAGAAAAATGGCACAAGAAAAGTTGGAGAGAATCAACAATGTGGTCGAATTTCTGATGTACCATGAATGAAAGATGGGACAGTAGTAATAATGGATCACTACTGGGCTTGTTGATCCAGAACTTATATGAAGCTACCCAAGGACTGGAGAGGATTGTGTTCCATGGTGATTATTCATGTTCCAGCATTAGGTTTTCCGAAAAGTGACTTGAAAATTGAAGACTTTCCAAAGGCTCATGCTCTTCTACAGAAGAGGAGATCACTTGGATTTCTCAATCGAACAAAGAGGGAGAACTATTTCGCAACTAAATAAATGGAAGCTTTCAATGACATTCCATTCGAACACAGGTTGTTTAGTCAGACTTCAGCAGTCTTCACGACTATCTTCATGCCAGGGATCCAGACGATGGCGAATGCTAAATGGTTACAGATAACCCGATGGGAGCTCTTACAGACAATCAACACTACCATAAAGGGGTTCAAAGCAATCAAAGAAGAGTTGAGAGCTATAAGACTAATGACACTGCAGAACAGATACATCCTGGATATAATTACAGCCATGGATGGAGGTGTTTGTGCCAAAATCAGAGACTCATGTTGCACATTCATACCTGCTCATGATGACGAGAATTGGACCTTGACAGAGGCCATAACGCTGCTTATGAATTTGCACATCAAGATTGAAGATGAAGTAGAGGGTGTTGCAGATGACAGCTGGTTTGCATCAATCTTCTCATGGGTACCACAATGGCAGGTGAACATCTTCAAGTTTCTTGGAGCATTACTGTTGTTGATAATGTTTGGATTCTGTGTGATCAGGATAATAATCACACAATGTAAGAAGACAGCAAAGAAAGTAGTAGGAATGAAAATCATGATCAATGTTGAATCTGGATTTGAACCCAAGGTGCTGACTTATGAAGAAATCAGAAACTGTATAACAGCCAGAATTCATGCACCTGAGGGGTTGAAGTTTCTTTATCCGAAAGATCAAAAAATGTATGTGGGAAGATGGACCTACTGCAGCCCAAGTGGACAGTGCAGCCACATGACCTGGAGTATTGATGACCATGTAAAATCAGCAGGATCTTTGAAAGTTATGATGAAGATATGGACACCTAAGAAGCACTTCTTCAAGAGAGGATGTCTAGATGTGGAGACGGGTCAGAGAGTAGTCAATGAATCAACCAGAGGGGGGAGTGTAGAGGAGGAGCCAAAAGCCTTTGCCGAAAGTTCCATCCCTAATTTGCCTATATGTTGGGAACCGGAAATATTGACAAAAGTGACACTTGTAATGATGCCTATAACACGAGCAGCCTTTGAAGCAAAGTATCCATTGAGAAGACCATTCTTTATGTATCAACGAAAAGCTGATAGTCTCTTGGGAAAGATTCCCGAAGAGCTTGTGAAGATGGATGAAAGAAGAGACTGGTGACGTCAAATGAAGCAGAGTGGCACGGCCAGAAGAAATGACAAGAGACAAGGTGAATAGACCCTATGGAATCTGATGATGAAACGAATAATCATTCATTGGTTGAATGACAGAGGAGACTGGCAGTGTGGGCGCAGGCATCATCAGGGAACAGGGAAGGTCAAGGTGGGAAGAGAGGAGAGAGGAGAGAGTGGTCAGACCAGTAGAGAGGGGTAGTAAGAGGGTTGGAGAGTGAGATGTCTGTTGAGATGACAGCATCCAAGGTGTCTCCAGGAGAGTGGGTTGGGCCAGAGGGAAGGATAGTAAGTGAAAGATAATTGCAGAGGTTGTGAAAGAGTATAGTAGCCACATCTGGAGAGTTGAGATGGATGTTAAAGTCCCCAAGGAAGATACGTTTGGGGGAGGAGGCAAGAAGAGAGGAGAACAGGTCTGCCCATTCTGAGAGGAAGTAGGAGGTTGGTCCGGGGGGCCTGTAGATGGTAGTGATAGTAAGAGAGAAGGTAAGAGAGACAGATAGCCTGCAGGCTAGGCTTTCAAAGGATGAGTAGGTTTGAGTGGGGATGATGGAGGCAGGATCCCACTCAGGGAAGATTTGAGCCACTCCGCCACCAGGACGGAAGGGCCTGAAATTGGACAGAATCTTTTAGCCATCAGGGAGAAGAGTGTCAAAACCAGTGACAGAGCTGGCCTTGAAACATGTCTCAGTGAGAGCAAGGGCATCAAGGCCACAGTCTTCAAGGAAGAGACAGATGTCAGAGGCGTGTTTGAAAGCAGAGCGAGAAATCAGGGTAACCAAGTGAAGCTGGTTACCCCCTTTAAATGATTTGCAAGTAGGGGCACAGGGTGGGATGGACCAGTGCCACTACTGGGGGAGGGAGGATGGGGGTTGGAAGGGTGGCAGGAGAGGGGGGGTTAAAGAGAGTTGGAAGCCACCTGTAAAGAAGGAGGAGGCTGGGCTGAGAGCCCTGGTCCATGGTAGTGCCTTTGTGATAGACACTAATGGTGTACTTGGAAGATGCAAAGTGAGAAAAGAGCACTTCCCATCTGGTGCCACCAGCAGTGGGTGAGGAAGAACAAGTCAGAAGATGGAACAGCAAAGAGAATGTCTGTGATAGTCTGTCTGGAGGACACATTGGTGTAGGTTTCTGCAAAGGGCAGACCAGGGTTGGATCTCAGGGGTTGGATCTCAGGGGTGCCTTTTTAAACGTCTTCCTTCCAGACTTCATGAGAGAAGGAGGCTAGGTGATGGAGAAGCAATTAGAATAGACAGGGGAGACAGAGATCACCATGGGCGCAGAGACAAAAAAGGGGGTGAAGGGAATTAGAGGATAGAAAGGGAGAGGGTTAGAAGCACTATGTACAACAGAATATCTCCAGGTGGCCAAGCAGACGAAATTGAAGGTCATTATCATTTTGGAAGGCACACCTAAATTCGAATTCCCACAAAGCATTAAAAAGCATCACGAAATAGAGGATGCACAGTTGGAAAGCACACCCGAGAATCAAATTGAGTTTTACATTGATTTTTGTTGAAGCAGTGCATTAAGAAAACAGCAGAGAACATTCAGTATATGGCACAACAAAATGCATATTTCAATTGGTGCAAGGATTAGAGTGTATACATAGTCAGGTAGGAAAAGGAGCAAGCAACCACCAAAGCAGTCAGAGTGTCCAAGGGAGGTGTGTGGTCCAGGCCAATGCAATCCATGTTGCTTACCAGAGCGATTGAAAAAGTAGGATTTTGTTTGCGGTCAAAGCGTGCAGTGGTCCCAGTCAGTGTGAATCATTTGGGAATCTTGTCAAATGTCAAGTTGTCCTGGGGTAAGGTGCTCCCTTTGTGAGGGGGCCCGCTCAAGCCTGACACGCTCAGCCACTGCCAACCCTAACATTGCAGTTAAAATCCCAACCCCAGCCTGCCCCAAACCAAGAACGGTGGGAAACATCCCGGGGATGCCAGGACTAACACTCCACCCACCCGAACCATGCAAAACAGGGGGGCGGCGGGTACGTTGTTTCATTGAGACTGGGCTTCTAAATCCTCATTCTTGGCCTTCACTCCAGCCACCTCCTGCTGTATGGAGCAAATGGTCTGGCACATCTCTGAACTCATGTCCGCCAATGTCCCAATCCTATGCTCTGCCTTGGAGATCCTTCCACTCTTCTTCTCAGTCCTGTGCTGCATCCAATCTACTTTGTAAACAGGTTGTAAAAATTCCCAGTCACTGACTCAAACCCAGACTTCATCTGTTATAAGAGGACAATCATGTCAACAGAAACCTGCGGAGTGCCACTATTCAACGACAACACCTGCAACCAATCCGCCGTCCCTGTATCGTCATCTTGTGGAGTGAGGGTACTCAATGGAGCCCTGGGTTTATTTTTACTAGGAGTTTCCATATTTGTGAAGGAGAGGTTTGCTTGTTTTTTGGCCCCCTTCACCATTGATGCAGCCACACTAACTTGACAGACCAACCACCAAAAAACTCTGGTCGGTCGCCCAAGCCGCCACATGGCAAAACAAACAATGCTTAGTCAAAGATAGTGCTATAATGAAACACAGTCCCTGCAGGTACAGCTCAGTGGGTCTCAGGGGAATGTCAAAGGCATCCAAACTGCCAGTTGCAGACCACTGGTCACCCGCCCGTGAATCCACACAAGGCACCAGAGTCAACACCTGGTGAAGTCAGCCAAATAATGGACACCCAGGACTAGGCATTAGCAGACAACATGCCAAGGAAGGCCCAGCATCCTAAGCAGCAGGCCTGTTCAGTCAAAGAGGTTGTGCTCCTCCACAACCCACTGCACAACTGTGGTATCACAAACTATGGGTCACTGGCATAGACTCCCCTACCTTGAAGTGGATGGGCAGAACCGCTGGTTGCAGTTGTTGTCCAAAAGAGAACTACAGATCCAAATAGTTCCTGCACCACCATCCATCGAAGGGCTCGGCCTGCACTCACATATGTGTTCAAGCACAATACCCTCTGCAATACTTCCTTCCAAAAACTGCGTTGTGGTTGGAAAGCCTGATGACACACCCACTCGTCCCACGTGAGTGCTAGCCACCAGATAACCACAAAATCTCGTCTGAACAATGTCAATGAACTGATTGAATGGAGTAAAATTAGATGCTAGTTTTACCCTTCTTAGGACGGAAATGTTTCAGTTATATACATTAGCTGCCACTTAACAGTTAGGCTGTTCCTTTTAGGCATTTACTTGAGATTATGCCAGTTCTGATACTGCCAGTATAGAAGAAGTACCACACAGGATAAGAAGTGACCAGTTAATGTATATCTAGGATGACTTTTTAAATGATGAACAAAACAATTCAGAAGGCATCTATTGAAAGAAGAACGTAATCACGTGATGGCGATGCCACACGTGACGCTTTTACGTGCAGCCTAGACTTAACACAGGGAGTAGTGCCAGCATATACTATTAGACTAACGTCGCATACGCACGTTTGGAAAGAACAAGCTTCACACAGTCCAGGCTTTGAAGCAGTGAATAAATGAGTAGCTATTGTTGGGTTCAGTACACCTTAGCATTGGTCTATTGTTAAAGAATGGTACGCCTAACAACCTTATTTTGTGTTGTTACAGGGTTGTAGGTCATAGTACAGAATCAAAAGGATCCAATGACAAAAGGGTTGAGTCAATTCGACCGAAAAAAAGTATCAACATTTTTTTTTTTTGGGGGGGGGGTTCCATCCCCCAAACCCCCATATTGGTGTAAAAACACCCTTTTAAAGTGATACAAGTGAAAAAAAAAAGACATTTACATTTTTTTTTTTTCGATCCTTTGGTTTTCGGTCGAATGCACTCTCACCTTTTGCATTCGATCCTTTTGTTTTCGAGACTTTAACTGGACACCTTGTTACAGCCATAGGATGTAAACTTTCCTACTCAGAAAGATTGAAAACATGGCGATCCATACTCAAGGACATGAGGCATTACAAGCAAATAAGATAATGGGGGTGCTAAAACAGAAACGGAATTGCAACTATAAGTAGAGTGTCCATTTTTGGCTACTAATATTAGCCTTTTCTGTATATTTGACTACTTGGGCACTCTGCTCAGCAAGAATGGTGGATTATGGAAGACAGGTCTGAGATCATATTTATTACATTTAGCAGAAAACATGGCGACCCACACTCACTTACATGAGACATTTAGGGGCCGATTCATGGAACAAACGTGTGCCGAAAATCCCAGCACAAGTAGGTGCAAGGATGCGCAAGCGGGAGAAAGCAAGTGCACATGCACGCGTGCGATTCAAGGAAGGCGCTGCGCTATTTTCCCTCTAGTTGTGCGCCAAATCCGTGCATGGCGCACGCTGGCACACACGTCTCCAAACAGCTTGCGCTAAGCGCACAGCAAAAGCGCACATAGCGCAGTGCACACAACAAAAGTGGGCAGAACAGTGGACGTGACACGCGGAATGGGGAATAACGCGTGAAAAAGAAGGCGTAACTGGGGATTTACTGCAGGGAACTACACGGAACGGCCACACGCACGGGAACAACCCGTATTCATGGATTCGAATACGGGAAACCCGCGCACGGCAAAAGACGCGCACAGGCATCAATGCGTCTGCCACACGAAGGCAGACAGAAGCGTCCCCGTGCACATGGAAGCGTCCATGCGCACAGCATAAAAGTGCGCGCAAACAACAAAAACGGATATACAGCTACGATGAAACCCCATTTGTCGCAGTACCGATCGTGGGACACCGCAGGAGGAGGAGAATAGCCAGAGCATGCATTTTTTCACCACGGACAAGCCTTTTTGGGATGCCTGACGACCAGGTCTACGGCAGGTATATCATCCTAGACCTGGTCAGGGAGTGGGAAGATGACCTAACATCCCCCACCCTCTGCTTTCAAGCATTGAGCCCCTTGGAGAAGGTGCTCAATGTCCTGCATTTTTTGGCCACTGGGTCTTTTCAGCAGACTACTGCCATAGTGGGGGGGGGTGGGTCTCACAGGCCACACAGTCACGCTGCCTACACCAGGTATTGGCAATCATGACAGCGCGCCCCTCAGTCCGCAGGCACATATACATGCCCAGAACACCCGCAGAAAGGCAGGCCGTTGTCCAGGACTTTTACAGGGTGGCACACTTCCCCAAAGTGATTGGTGCCATAGATTGCACCCATGTGGCCCTACGTCCACCTAGGGCCACTGAGCACATCTACCGAAACCGCAAGCACTGGCATTCCATCAATGTACAGGTGGTAGGCGATGCGAAGGGAATCATCACCTCTGTCTATGCAAACTACCCTGGCTCCAATCATGACAGTTTCAAATACAGAATGTCCGCCCTGAGCCGGGCCCTGGAAGCTGGACAGCATGGCGACACATGGATCCTGGGTCAGCACAAATGCCTGTGCACATGCATGCCTGTCACACACACACACAAATACACAAACCCCAATAATCACAACCATTATCACCTCTCCAGGGGACAGTGCCTACCCTCTGAGCAACCACATGATGACGCCAATCCGGAACCCCACCACACCACCCCAGTTAAGATACAACGTGGCCCATATTGCAACCAGGGCCATAGTGGAGCGCACATTCGGAGTGATCAAGTCACGCTCCGCTCCCTTGACCGCTCTGGCGAGCAGCTACTTTATGCACCCCCAGTAGTGTGCAGGATCATTGTGGCAGCATGTGTCCTGCACAATGTTGTAACACGGCAGGGCATACCGGTGGACATGGTGGTGCCTCCACATCCCCAACCACAGGCACAGGCGCTGCCCATGGGAGGGGATAGGGCACATGGCAAGGAAGCCCGGACCCAGCTTGTGGCCAGATTTTTCACCTAAACTCCCAACCCTGCGGAGTGCACACAGGCCTGGCACATACCAGGTGACAATCGATGATGACAAAGAGACAGTCAACTGTCACAACCTTACCACCCTGAGATTGTTGACATGGAATTGCCACATTGTGTGCATCCCTAGCTACTTAAACACAAGCAATCCTGTGTGACCAAAAGGCACATATGCAAGGTGTGAATCACACAGACCTGCAAAACAGGACATGACTATCACTGGTATGTCACTCAAACCCTCCAAAACCACAAAATGACACGGCAAACAATAGCCATACACCAACACAGTACCACAAAGGTACACATTGCCATGTGAAAAATGTAAATGGGCATCAGACAATGATGCCTGACATGGAATCAGATGAAATGACTGACCAACAACCTCCCACCCAAAATAGGTCATTCCCAAATGCATTCCAAAAGTTGTATTTTAAACATAACAATGAATGCCTGTCCACATGCACAATGTGCATTGCAAAATCAACACTGCTGCTACTTTGTGCCGTGTCCACCTCCTGCAACACACTGCTCAGCGCACAGCACAGTGAACAGCCATTGTGTGTGATGCACACCCTGAGCATCACATCTAAGCGACAAACTACATAAAAATAGGCATGTACAGGTCCACAAATGGTCATAGAACATGTGCTGCAGGGACACAGTGGGCACCAGAAGGCAAACAGAGAGTACACGTGGACATGGAAGGGTGGTTGTACAGATAGTGGATCATAGTGCGAGTGTGTGGGTCAGTAGGGACATGCACTCAACATATTCATGTGAAATCAAGTGACCATCAGTGTCCTCTACACATCACATGTGAACATTCACCATGTGTATACCCCAGCATGTCAAATCACGACTTTCCCCTCACACCTGAAAGGTAAACACAACACATGATCAGGCATTGATCAGCAGAATACATCATGTAAATAGGAAAGCACAATTACAATTTCAGGGAGCCCATCACACTGCAGGGCAAGGCAACTATCAACAACAAAACACCCCCCATCTCTCACAAATCACCACGAGCCACTGAACAACTGCATCTGGGTTATTCATCCGACATCCTTCAATTCCACCTGGCCACAGGATCACCCTTCCCCTTTGTCACCATCTCCCACCTTGTGTGTAAAAAGTTGCCAGCACCCTCAGAGTCCACCTCAATTTGCAAAAGCACAAAATCCAACAGAACTCAAAGCAGGACAACACAGAAGCCACGCAAATAGCCTGCAGGCAGTAAAACAAACCCGGAACAGCCTCCAGTAGATGACTTGAAGTAGCAGTACGCCACAAAGGCCAAGTACTACCACAATGATGTTAACAACCAAGGTAGCACAGTAAAACAATGTCACAACAGGATCTGAACCATGTGTGGCACATAACATAGAATGACATACTGGATAACCAGAATGAGGGGCAGGAGAGGGGAGTAGGATTGACACGGGAAAGTAGGGAAGGCACCAAATGTAGTACACACATTAACACATACACAATTAGATCAAACTTGTTCACATGCACATAGCACCAAATTACTCAAATGTAAGTCAAAGAGAAACTTATCTCTGGGGTGAGTGCTGGCCTCCTGCCTGCGCACTCTCAGGTCCAGTAACAGGAGCATTTCAATGCTGCAAAGAGAGCCACAGTTAATAATCTGTGCGTGCCCAAAACACACAAACACACCACCAAATATGCCCCAAAGTAACAAAATACACTACAAACAGACAAACTTGTGTGGATGCTTCATACCCATACGTAACATTACCCCTCTGATGGTTCATACACAGTCAATGCAGTAAGTCAGTCACCGGTGTGTGTGTGGCAAATGGAACACCAATGTGTCACGATTCACACAACATGCAATGTTCCCTGTGTAAGCAGACAGACGCATATAGCAAGGTCTGACTTCAGAACAAGTCCTGTACCACCATGACCAAAATAAAGTAGCCAGTGCATGTATCAATTTCTACTTGGAAATGAAATGCACTCCACCCGAGTCTGTCCCTTGATGTCTGTCCCTTTGAGCTGCTTCATTCCAGGTCTCAGAATGCTACATGGCTAATACTAGTGCCTCAATGGACCATGGTAGACCGGAGGGTATGTGCCACTGCCCCTGCAGATGCCCCAGACAACTTTCACATCAACTAGCCATCAGTCCACTAACACATCTGAGCTGTATTGTGCGCTTCTACACCAATATTTGTGCTACTAAGCATGCATGTTCAACTGGCCAGGTGGAAGGTTTGCTGTGTTGTGACCCCCCTGTGCTGCTCACCTTTCCTGGAGTCCCTTGAAACACGTCATAGATTTTCAGATGTATGATCGCAATCCATGTGCCTCTACTTGCGCACACATGCGCATGTCGCAGCACCAAACGTGTCCTGATTCCAGACGTCCAATGGCCCATGTCTGCTGGCAAAGGTGGTCTTGAGGCTCATCCCCCTGCAGAAAGTGCATGAAACACATAATTAATGCTTAATATTCATCTGTGTGTGTCTCTTCAGGCATTACATGACTGGACCATGTCAGAGACGTACATCAGAAATCACACCATCAGTCCGACTTTCACAGCAATAGTGTGGAACACACTATCTACGGCATGATTTGCAACAAGCACATGTTCATTAAAGATAAGAAACATACTACACAATGCATAGCAATGAATGTAGACATGAATCATTAAACACCCCATCTAGCAAAAGAAGAACAGTGCACAAGTACAGCCCAATCATCCCCACTAGAGGTTTTAACACAAGTTCCACTGCAGCAGACATGCCACAGATATGAGAGTCCATTGCCCTTGTGTAATAGGCTGTTAAACCGAACCATTCTTGCGAGCCCATGGATAAGGGAAGCAGGAGTGGCATATGTGAGTCAAGGACCCCAAGCAGCAAACACATACACAAGACAAGCTTGAAGGGCCCAGCTGGAACAGACAGTGGATGCTTTAAAAAAACACAAAGCACCACACTGTCACATGAAAGCACAATAGACTATCAATTTTAAAATATATTAACTAATTACACTATGAAAAACCTACTTTACTTATTTAAACTAACTATCAAACAGAAACTTAACTAACTAAACTAAAAGAAAAATCAAAAATGGCCACATACAACCTTGGGGGGGGGCACCCAAGAGGGGGGAGGTACAGGGTGCTGCTCGACACCCACATGCGATGATGCTGAGGAACAAAAAAACCTCCATGGTCTCAACGCCTGCACAGCCCGACCTATGTGGGAGATAGATTGTCGTCCGAGTCTGGCTCTTCCTGTAAAGGAGGATGTGCCACAGGAGCATGACCACGCCTAGCCGCAGCTTGCCCCTCATTGGCAGCAGGTCTGCCGGAGGGGTGAGCCCAGTTCTGTGTGGTGATGACATGTAGGTCTGCATGCAGAACCTCCCGTGATACACGTGCTTCCTCTTGCATGGTAGCACGTGTAACACAGAGTTCCTCCTGCAAGGCCTGGCTTGACAACCGCTGCACCTCCCGGCAAGCATGTAGCTCAGCCGAGATGGTACGCTCAAGCTGTGTAAACCTATCCTCTGCCCGCTCTGTCTGGGACATCAGAAGGACACCCAGAGTGGATCTGAGGGAAGCATACTCCTCCCTCAGGGCCTCCATGTGTGCCTCTGCGTGAGCAGCAATTGCTTCACGCAGAGACAACATTTCAGCCTGGCGTGCCCTGTCTGAGGCCACCATGCCCAGCCTGAGTGAGCAGGCCGTGGACCGTGCCGCCTGCTGCTGGAGAAGCACCTGCCTAGCAGGGGGGGCACAGATCGGGCCACACGCTCCATGCTCTCAGCGATGTTCTCCATTGCTGCCCCCTGTCGTTCAGAATTGGCAGTCATGTCTTGCTCCCACTCAGTATACAGTGGTTGCGCGTGGCGACCGCGTTGCTTGGCTTGACCCCTGCGGGACCCAAGGACTGGGTGTCCTCGTTGTGTTGGCACCACCCGCGGCTGCACGACTACATGCCCCCGTCGACGTGATGTCCCAGGCACATCAGTGACTGGTGTGGAGGGTGACCCTGTGTCCCGATCCACCACGGGCCGAAGTTCCAAGGCTGTCTGACCCCTCAGTGCAGGTGTCGCAGACAGAGGAGTGTCCACATCAGAATCACTCACCCCTGACATATGGACCTGTTGCTCATCCAACTCGACATGGTTGTCAGAGTGTTCATCAGGGCTCAACTCATAGGCCTCTCAGGAACCCCACTTGTGCTGGGTTGATGTAGTGATAACAACCCTGTGCCTGGCATGACAACACCATCTTCCGGCTCCATTGCGTCATCACCTGAAAAATAGAGAGGAAAAAGGTCACTACACATGTTAGAAGCACACTACACACACACGGACATCAAACACATCAGGCAGACATGTGACACACAAAATAGAACCTGGCATGCATGCTGGGTAAACTTGAAATTGCTTCTGTGATTAGACCTGTGGAAAGGTGGCAGTTTGCACTGAAGTGGGTCTATGCAGTGCAGCAAAATGTTACTCGCTATCTACATGTACAAGGACTTCATGGTGTGTGTCAGAAAATGTGAAGGCAGTGCAAGGTCAACTTCAGGCATCACTTGCAATGTGCATTCAATGGGTAGCATATCTACAAGCAGACCACCCCTCACCCCAAGTGTAAAAGCAGGGATCCCTAGCACGGTATCAAAAGGCTGACCATAGACCTGTGTATTGACAGACAGTGTTGACCAGCATCAACAGCATCATGTGAGTCAAGTGACAACACAGCAAATGATGATGGGACAGTAAGCAGGACACATGATGAAACCTCTGGAGTACACCCACGTGTGAAGAAGACACTACACCAGTTGGACAGAGTCATTGGCCATTAAACAGGCTGAGGCCTGTGACCCACACAGATTGTCAGACCCTAAACATGTGGGCAATGCAGTACCGAGCCACAGTTGACATGGGAAGGCAGATGAAATGCCATGCAATGTGGGTCATCATGGACTTGTGTAACAGTGATCATCCAGTCATGGACACATATGGGCATGCGTGAAATGCACATGGAGCATGAAGGGGCACTCATGTCCCTGCAGGGCATCTGACCTCTGCACAGTCCAAGTGAGACACCCTGCATCAAGTACTAAGGATGTACCTCAATGAATATGTCGGGCAGATTGGCCGCTGGATGTTAGAATGTACACAGGAGGCATGACCAGGGAAGTAACCAAGGACAATATTGTAGCAGACCAGTGCTAAAATAGAATTGGGGTGCAGAGCAGGGGGTTGAGGGGCAAGGGAGCATGCCTAAATTGGCTACCCCCTTGCAGGCAGAGGACACATGCACGTCAGTCATGCTATGCATAGTTCCTGGGCTGAGAGGAAGGTCACCCCACACTACATGCAGAAGTGCCAGTGAGCTGGAACATGGACCGGAGGGGCATACTGGTAACCAGCATGTGACTAGGGTGCAAAAGTGGTGATGTGGACAGTCCCTGTCTGCTCCACATGTCCACCATCCAGCAGAGTAGACATGCATCAGGGAAGCATTGGTTACTTGCACATCATAACCATGTACACGTGACATGTAGTGGCAGTCATGCACAACACATCACACAAGTAAAACACACACGTCCTCGACAAATACGCATCAACACTCACTGTACTGGGCATCAAAGTCTGGCATCTCTCCCACTCCTTCAATCAATTCAGATGGTATGAATTCTGCAACGAGTGACTCATGCGGAGTGAGGTCTTCCTCCTCTGGTGCAGGCCCACCGCCAGTCACCAGAGTCAAGTTGTAATTTGAGGCACACTTAGCCTTAGTGCTGCTTTTGAGGTCATTCCAACGCTTTTTGCACTCTTGCGCCATGCGCACCTCATGGCCGAATGCACTCACATGTTCCGCAACTTGCTTCCAGTGGGTATCACGGTGGGCAGCCGTAGTCAGACAATTAGCACCCACTAGCATGTCACGGCTGTGTTTCCGCACGTAGCCCACGAGGAAGTCCAGTTCCTGTTTGCAGAAAGGCTTCTTCCTCGATATGCTGGAGGTCGTAGCTGTGTGTGGGGTCCCAGCCTGTGCTGTAGGTGCAACCTTACTCCTCTTGGATTGTGGCGCAGACACTGGCTGGCTGATGCCGCCCAGATCAGTATGGCCAGTGGGTTCGGTGGATTGAGCCAAGGGAGTGGCAGGTGGAGGGACGACCAAAGGCCTGACTTGTGTCAGTGGCAGCAGGGTTCCCTCTAATGGACCCTGCGCAGCAACATCCACTGTGGCAGGGTCATTGACCGCAACTGTCCTGGTTGGCAGACTCACAACCGGGGTGTTGTTGGGTGAATCTGCCCCTGCACTTGCCAACTCCCAGCTGTTCGGGGCAGCATATGACATAACTGCCCCAGGGACACGTGTCTTGGTCAGGGCAGCCCTCCGTGCCCCTATGGTTTCCCTCCTGGCCTGTTGGAAATCTTCCAAGGGCTCTTCAATCGCCAACGCAGCCTGCGCTGGCAGACCCTGAGCCTGGGTGGTGGTGTCCACAGCTGCACCTGTAGCTACCACTACCATTGGACCCGTGCCAGTTGATGAAACAGACTGCCGGGTCACACAGGCGCCAGAGCCAGATGCAGAAGCTGCATCTCCCGGAACCACAGGGGGTGGAGGCATGACTGCACAGACACATGGCACAACATCGTGCTCAAGTGGCGCACCCCTGCCTCTTCCCCCTCTGTGGCCACCCTGGACACCTTGGAGTCCCCCAACCCCCTGGTCACCCCGGCCACATCCCTGACCACACCCGCCACGAGGAGTAGGCCCAGCTGAGGCGCCCCTCACCTTTGGTGGCCTCCCAACCATGGCACAGATGGAGTAGTGCCGGCACATATGGAGTAGTGCCAATGGGAGGTGTACACCACAATTGACCTGGGCAATTGAGGTGAAGGGGGTGGGATGCAAGATTTTAACAGCGCCCCTGCACCTGCAGGGCTGTATGTGACCCCGGTGATGTAGTGACGGGTCACGCTACGCTCAGGCACCCCAAAACTGCAGTAAAACCGTGCACGCAACCCTGCAGCCTATGTGCGTGGAATAAACCTCCCGCAGTACGCGGTAGGCACCCTGTAACACAAAAAATGCATACGCGTGGGACACACAGGCTACTATGACCTTGAAAATGGATGCGATACACAGGGGCACCTGCAGTGGGAAAAATAGCGTGCACGACTGACCGTCTGACTACCGCGATGCAGAAAAACATGCATATCCAATACCCCCGCCAAAAGAAGAGATACGTCCTCGATCGCTGTGAAGATGTGATGGCACACAAAACAACACGAAGCAGCTACACACATCGTTCTCCACGAAAGGCACGTACAGTGAACTGCTGGCTCCATTCACCTTTAACCCATGCTGAGGGAAACGCCCGCGAGCGTCACGTCACTTACGCAAGTGGGACCTTTCCTCGGATTACACGCATTCGCACGCGGACTTGCAGTTTTTTCGCGCAGGCGTTTCCTTCGTGACGTGGGCATAGTGGTTCAGCACAAGTGAAAAAACTGCACGTCCGTAACGTCAGAGAAGTGCTTAACGCTAAGGGCCTTTAGTCCAATGAAAACGCGTACGTGTGCTGATGCGCTTACGCGCTAAGGGCCTTTCCTCCAATTACACGCTGACGTGCAATTTTTTCATGTGCCAAATCACTCCGTATCAAGCTGGCCACGCAAAAACACACGGAAGACCACGCTCCTGCCCAGAAGGCTGAATTACTGCCCCCCAGAGCCCCAAGCACGCTCCCACCTGCAATCTGCTGCTGCCTGACTGCCTGCTGCCCACGTGCCCTGCTATTTGGTGCCTGCACGTCAGCCAGGGTTCCAGTTGCTGTGTCCACCCCTGCTGGAACAGAAGACTCCTGACTGGGATACCATTGCTCCACAGCCCAGCCCCAGGACCCAGTTTCCCACCCACACCTGCCAGCAGGCCCCCACTCATGTCCCCCTGTACCCCCACCCGCCAGCACTGAGGGGCACCTGCCAGCAGGCCCCCACTCATGTCCCCTTGCACCCCCACCGCCCAGCAGTGCAGGGCACCTGCCAGCAGATCCCCATTCATGTCCCACTCATGTCCCCCTGCACCCCCACACCTCAGCAGTGCAGGGCACCTGCCAGCAGGCCCCCACTCATGTCCCACTCATGTCCCCCTGCACCCTCACCCCCCAGCAGTGCCGAGCACCTGCCAGCATGCCCCACTCATGTCCCACTCATGTCCCCCTGCACCCCCACCCCCCAGCAGTGCAGGGCACCTGCCAGCAGGCCCCCACTCATGTCCCCTTGCACCCCACCCCCCAGCAGTGCAGGGCACCTGCCAGCAGGCCCCACTCATGTCCCATCCATGTCCCCCTCCACCCCCAGCAGTGCAGGGCACCTGCCAGCAGGCCCCCACTCATGTCCCACTCATGTCCCCCTGTACCCTCACCCCCCAGCAGTGCAGGGCACCTGCCAGCAGGCCCCCACTCATGTCCCACTCATGTCCCCCTGCCCCCAGGTCATGACGATCCTCAATCGTGGCCCTTATGGCCAGCCTCCCCAGCCCAAAGACCCAACCAAGTATTGCATCCACCCACATAGAAAAGGCAATTACATGATACAACCCCAATGGCAAGTATGTAAATGAACACATGTCCGTCACACACACACAATGGGTGTAAGTGAATGTGAAAACCCATATCATGACATGCATGAAACCAATGAGATAATAACACACATCGAAGTATGAAGAAAAAAATGTATTAAACACAACATGAATGTAATCAAAATCCAACACACAACAATGGGAATGATAAAAGAAAAGCTGCATGTCCGTAAAAGAATTAAAAAAAAGAAAATCATAATCCAAAGAAATCCAAAAGAAATGGTGTCCAAAGTCACAGTCCAACAAAGCAAATCCAAGGGAAAAAAGAAAGTGAAAACCATTGTTCCATGGTGAAAATAAAAAAAGAAGAGAACAATCCAATGGTGAACTATGTACAGATGAACAATCCAGGGTCCATGAGCCCAACTGATGAAATGAAACCTATAAAAAATACTACCTAATAAAAAGCTAGATACAAAAACGTGGTGCATTGTCCAAGCGCAACCAAAATAAAGAAAAAAATGGAAGGAAACCTAACACTATCTAACTATATACAATGGCAGTGGGCAAGTCCAGCGGCTCACTCTCTGGGGTCCCTGGCCAGGGCATCATTGAACTCCATGTCTATTTGCCGGAGGCGGGCCTCTGTCCTGGCCCCGAGGTCTCACAGGGAGGCACTCATGGCCTGTTCCAACTCCCTGCGAGTTGCCTCGAGGCACTCTGCCCGCCTCAAAGCCTGATGCATGGACAACTCCAGCCTGACCATGGTGAGCCGTGCCTCTTCCGCCCGCCGCCGCTCCGCACCTATCTGCTGGCCCAACCAGTGCCACACGGAAGACACTCCCATTCCTGAGTCCTCCTGCACTCTGGCCGATGCCTGCCCCTCCGATGTTGATGTCCCCGAGCCATCATTGCTCCCACCTAGAGCCTGCTCCTGCTGCTGCTGTCCATGTGCCATGTCTGATGGTGCCTGCACATCCTCCATCAGCTGGGCTCCAGTTGTGGTGTCCATCCATGCTGGGCCGCCGACTCCCGACTGTGGCAGGGATGTGAGCTCCACCAAGCTGGCTGTGTTGGTCGGGCCAGGTCCACAGGGGGCCCTGGTGGAATGTGGGCCGGAAGACGGTGTGGAGAACGACTGGTTCATAGTCTCCACAGAGGAGGAGAGGTCCACCAGAGTGCGCGACACATGTAGGAACCCACCAACCAGGACGGAGCCCATACGTTCGTGGGACCCCTCGTCCACAGGGAGTGGAGAGGCAGATGACATGGCACTCTCCCCTACCTGCAGACGGGCCTGGGACGGGGCTTCCCTGCTGGTGCATGGTGGTGCAGTCACAGGGTCAGGAACAGCAACATGCACAGGCCCCTGCGCGGTGACCTGTGCTGTCCCCTGACCCTGGCCCTGGACTGCACCACTTGCACCAGTGGTACTACCCCCACCAGGCCCCATGTGCGGCTCAGTAGCGGGTTCCTCCTCCTCTGTGGAGACCACCAACCTGGATGTCTCCACACTGTCATCCGCCATTGGAAGCCCCTGTGGGGGCTCACCTGGCCCTTCCGCCACAGCCGTCGTGGCAGACGCAGCACCAGCCCCCTCGGTCCCTGATGATGGTAATTCCTGCGAGGGTGGCTGGGCCTTGCGTCGCCGCCCAGTGGAGGCATCCCCACCGCTTGGTTCCAGAGCGCCGTCTCCGCCCTATTCTTCACTTGACGCTGCGTAGAGGGAGACATAGAACATAATCATCAGGGTACAGTACAAAATACCCTAGACAGGAAGCAATAACACATGAGTGGCACTGTCAAATGTCACTTCCATCCTGTCATTCCACAACACATGGGTGAATGCACACAACACACGTGCAGAAACAGTCCTGGTGCCTGCAATCAACATCAACATCCATGTAGAAGGGCCCCTGTAAACCAAGATGTTGCCTTCAAAGTCACATGCATCCATGGCGTTTCAAAGTGACACACACACTTCTCAGGCACACACACACACATGTGCACTATACATGTACATGACATCAGCACCCATTCCTCACCCCCCTTCATGTCCAGGAACAGAGACAGCCATGCTTTCATGTGTGCATTCCGCATAGAGCTCCCCATGTTGCATTAAAACACATGCACCAACCATGTGGTTCATGCATAACTGGTCTCACATGCATGACCATGATGTCCCTGAACACACACATCCATACATGGCCTATGTCACACATACAGGCAAGCATCAGACTACCAGCACACTGCAACATGCCCTGCTCACACAGCAATGCTTGGCCACTTACCGCTCAACTCCAGACGGGTCTGCCTCCGAAGGATCTGGCCGTGGAGCGCTGGGCCTACGCGTTCCAGGACCCTCATCTGGATGTTACTCATGCGTGCCCGGCCCCCCTGTGCGAGACACTGGGCCTTGTGGAGGGTCCTGGACCTGAAGTCCTCCCCGCGCTTCTTGACGTGCTTGATATCGCGGGTTGCCACCCCCTCCACGTTGATGGCAACCACTACGTCGTCCCAGATCCTCTCCCGTCCTTCCTTGTTGGCGCGTGATGTTCTGAAGAGGGCTTCATAATGCCCCAGGACATGCTCCACCAGGACACCAACTTCGGTGGCAGTGAACCTGGTGGCCCTCTGCCTCTCTGGCTGGGGGTTGCCAGTGGTGCCAGATGGAGATGTACCCGACATGGCAAACCCAGAGGCAGGAGTGGGTGGGCAACTGGGTCCTGGGGCTGGGCTGTGGAGCGATGGTATCCCAGTCCGGAGTCTTCTGTTCCAGCAGGGGTGGACACAGCAACTGGACCCCTGCAGATGGTTGATGTGCAGGCACCAAATAGCAGAGCATGTGGGCAGCAGACAGTCAGGCAGCAGCAGATGGCAGGTGGGAGCGTGCTCAGGGCTCTGGGGTGCAGGAAAATGGCCTTCAGGGCAGGAGCCTGGTCTTCCGTGTGTGTATGTGTGGCCAGCTTGATACAGAGTGATTTGGCACGTGAAAAATGTGCACGTCAGTGTGTAATTCAAGGAAAGGCCCTTAGCGCTTAAGCGGGTCAGCACACATATGCGATTTCATTGGACCAAAGGCCCTTAGCGCGTAAGCGCGTCTGTGACGTATCACGCACAAATATTGCCCTTTCGCGTGTAAAACTTCACGCGAACCCCAGGAATACACGTACCCCACTCGCACAGGGCCCCTTCATCTGTAAAACTTCACGCGAACCCCAGGAATACACGTACCCCACTCGCACAGGCCCTTTCACATGTGAAACTTCCCGCGCACCCCCAAAAATACACGTACCCAGATCCAATCGCGTATGAGACTTCCCCGAACCCCCGTAATACACGTACCCTGCTGAAACTGCATGTGAAACTTCCCTCGAACCCCAGTTATACACGTACCCCACTCGCACAGGCCCTTTCCGCGTGTGAGACTTCCCACGCACCCTCGAAATACACGTACCCGGATCCAATCGCGTGTGAGACTTCCCGCTAACCCCCGTAATACACGTACTCTGCTGAAATCGTGGGTGGAACTTCCCGCGAACCCCAGTTATACATGTACCCCACTCGCACAGGCCCTTTCGCGTGTGAAACTTCCCGCGAACCCTGTAATACACGTACCCTGCTCCAATCGCGTTTGAAACTTCACGCAAACCCCAGTTATACACGTACCCCACTCACACAGGCCCTTTCGCGTGTGAAACTTCACGCAAACCCCAGTAATACACGTTCCCTGCTTGGCGTTTGCTGTTTGGCAGCCCTGTAAACTGGTCCAGGGTTAGCGCAGCGGTTAGCGTCTTTAAACGCAAACATTCATGTGAAAGCAGCCTTCATTTGTCTTGCTAATCAAAACTAAAAGTCACAAAACAGAAATGGCATTGCTCATCCAAGCATACTTGCGCCTCTCGTGTGCCTCAGTTATCCCCACCCCTAGACTTAGCACGTTCCTCCTGTCAGCCGCCCACCCTCACACTAATCTGTATGACAATCCACTGAACCTCCCCACCATCCAGCGTCATGCCCATCTTTTACATTGACCTCCTGGTGAGCGAGTATGCCTACAAAAAATTGTCCTCTACTCCCTAAACACAATGCCCAAACACTGCTGCTTGTGAGCAGACCGGCATCAACACAAGACACTCCACTCATGCTTCAAAAACCAGGCCCATCGGCACACCTCCAGATGAGCAAAGCCGGTATCCGTAGCAAAATCCCACTCGACCTGTCCCGGGGCATCACATACATTGCAACTGCTGCCAAGTCAGAGCACAGGTCCAAGACCCCATCACCACTGCAGCACCTAAAAGCCTGAGCCTTCTGTTGAGATGTCATGGCTTGCCTGCAACCATACTGTCCACCGTGCCCTCAAAGCCGCTGGTGATTATTGAAAGAAATGCCTGTCTCTGGCCCTCATTACGACCCTGGCGGATTTTTTCCGCCATCGACGGACTTTCCGGCCATGGCGTAAAGTCCGTTTACGCCATGGCGGATGGTGGACTTACCGCCCCATTCCGAGGTCGGCGGGGCGGTAAGTCCCCATTGACCCATTTACCCTTCCCCATTCCCATTTCGGCCCCATAGGGTATAATGGGAGTGGGGAAGGAGTTAATTACGCCACCGTAAATTACGGTGGCGTAATTAACACCAAGGTCCCATAGCGCCATGGATTTTTACACCCGCAAAAAGCGGACGGAAAAATGACCATGGCGCTATGGGAACTCGTAGTTGGCGGTAAGGGGTCGGCGCAGCTAACGCTGGCGCAAACCCCTTACCGCCAGGGTCCTAATGAGGCCCTCTGTCAGCTACCTAGCAACATACCCAGCCACAAAGACAATGGGCCTTCCTGCACTCGTCGCTACATTGCCACAAGGAACTTGGGATTCCACTCCCATAACACCCTCCTTCAACATGGCACCTATCCTCTACTCACAGTGTCACAAAATGCTCACCTTAGCAAATGCACTGCCATCACCACTAGGCCTAGGCATTAGCAAATTATTTACAACAACGGCCACACAACAACTAATTTCACTACCCTACTAATTTCACTCTGCCTCCCCCAAGCCACCTAACAGTAATGCACACCACCCACAGCAAGGCCAAAATCCCTCCATCAGGCATAAGTCTATCAACTGCAGCCCCGCTGGTAACCTGCTGCAACAAGCCCAGAACCAATGCCTCATCCAGCCACAAAAAAACACTTCTCTCGTGCCGCAGCTACAATGCGCACTGGTCAATGCAAGATCTATGCAGGCTCAGGGCCCTTGACAATGATGATCTCATCATGATGATTAACCTTGACATCCTATCTGTCACGGAATCATGGTGACATGCCACATCAGTCCCTGTCCTCTCCATAGCTGTCCCCTTAGTCTCCACCGTCTTCTAGTGTGACAGACCTAATGCTAAGGGTGGAGAGGTGGCACTAATAGCAAAGGACTCCCTGCCCATTAGAGAATTTGGTACTACCATCAATGACAACCGCAAAATAGCGTCTCGGACAAACTGACAATCACCGACTCTGACATCATCACCCTTCACACTATATATTGCCCTCCAGGCCCAGCTCCTATCTTTGAACAAGACCACACCTAAGATGTTTATATCAGGGCCACCTCTAAATCTATGATCCTAGGGGACTTTCATTTGGGATACAATGACCGGATGGATGCAATAGCCTCTTCAGTAGACAACCCGCTTAGTGTGCTAGTCTTCGAACATTGTGTCAACACCCCCATCCACTCTAAAGGTTTCATCCTAGACTGGATTTCAGACCTCAACTGCCAGATCACAATTAGCACTAACAGCCCATGCCCATGGTACGACTATCACATAGTACACTTCACCATCTCCCCCACTGAGCACACCTTACCTGCCACGCAATTGCTGCCCCCTACATTGGCACACAGTTCCGAAACTGCACTAAGGAACACATTGCCCCACGGCTCTGCACGCTCATTCCCCAAACCTCTCTTTCCACAGATGCCAATGCACTCACTCACCTGTATTCCGTCACCTTGACAACAGCCATTGATGCTGTGGCCCCCTAATGCCATGTAAATGAGAACCATCAGAGCACAGAAACACGTGGTTCATGCCAGATCGTCTGGAATAAAACAGCTTGCAGAAGCCAAATGGAAAAACTCACCCACAGAAGTGAAGAAGCTGCCATTCACCACATCAGCCAATCAGTATAAACACACCATCCTTCTTGCTAAGTCAATAATTTACAAAACACACATTTCCAATGCTAAATCCAGCACCCAAGAGATTTTCAGCATCGTCAGGGAACTTGAAACTTTCTCCAACTCTCCTACAACTACCATTAAAGACAAACTCTAGTGTAGTAACATTCAAAACGCTATGCTTACCAAAATTGACAGCATTCGAAGAAATATCGTAGTAAAGCAATCCCTGCTCACATCCCCTTGCCAGTCTCCAATGACCTCCCTGCCCCTCCCGACCAATCAACAAAACCTACATTTGTTCTGCTTCACTAATGTCTCAGAAGCTGAAGTAAAATCCATTTGAAAAGGTCTGAAACCTCAAAAATGTAAAGAAGACATCTACCCTGTGACCCTCATCAAAGATTGTTCTGAGGTCCTGGCAACCCTCTTCCCCTCCTTTATCAATGCCTCCTTCACCTGTGGCATAGTCCCCACTTGCATCAAGGAAGTCTGGGTACTCCCACGCATTAGAAATTCTTAGATTCGAACAAACTATCGCCCTATCACCACAGTCCCCTTCTTGCTGAAAATTCTTGACAGAACAACCTGTCTGCAAATTCAGCATTATCTGGAGGCCAATCAGATCTTGAGCATGCATCAGTTGGGCTTCTGCCCAGGCCAAGGGACTGAATCATTTCTACTTGATCTAAAAACAAATGATTGATGAGATCAGCGATGAGGGCAAGCCTGCCTTAGTGTTACTCCTTGACCTTTTGGCTGCATTTGATCTGGAGGACCACAAGATCCTATTCCACCACCTTTCCTCCTCAGCAAACTTCTCACTGGATGCCACATTATGGATCATCTTCTTCCTGGGTGAAAGATCTATTAAAGTATTTGCTGAAAATGCCAGTGCACCCCTTGCCGCACCACTTGTGGTGTACCACAGGGGTGCTGTGTACCCTCAACCCTGTACAATATCTTTAAAAAAACAATATTTCACCTTCTAGACTCTATTAGCATATCTTACAAAAACTATGCCGATGACGTGCAGATTCTACACCCCCTCACCGGCAACTACCATGATGACTCTTCCGCTCTAAAGTGTCTACTTGACCATCCAGCCCTGCATGGCTCCACATCGTCTTTGCTTGAAAGAGGAAAAGACAGAGATCCTCTTGGTGGGTCCCTCGGCGATGATCAAGAAGCTTGATCCCCAATACTCATCCTTCAATATTCATGGCATCCCAATCCCAGTCTTGCCCGTATTCGAGACATTTAAGACACTAGGAGTCTACCTGGATGCCATACTCTCACACAGCAAGTGAATGCCATTTCCTTCTCTGCCGTGTACACCACTAACAAATGCATCCATCCGTATATTTCTTAGCCTCTGACAGTTGCCTTGTAATTGCTGAGCTACCAACGGATCAAGGCTCGATTACTGTAATGTACTCTTTGCAGGCACCGCCAAGCACAACATTAGAAACATGCAGACTATTCAAAATAATGCTCTCCTCCTCATTCGCAAGACAATTCTGTTAAACAAACTGCCAATTACTCACAGGCGTCTCTCCAATGAGGCCCCTCCCTAGCTCTCACAGAAGATGACTGAAGCAAATTCCTCCAGACCAACAACAGCAACCTATGTCCACTTTCTTGTTCAGCCCAAATCTAAAAGGGCTAAAGCTGTTGACTCGAGCTTACCAATCATCGCAGCCAAACAATGGATCCTTCTCCAACCCACTGACCTTCCAGAAATCTTTAAACATTTTACTATTTGCCTTAATGTTGTGCCTGTAACCTGATATACAGTCTGCTGCACATGTTTTGTCTTTACAAGTAACTGATTATGTGACAGCTACTTGATACCTGAGGGCTTAGTGCACTTTATAAATGCAAAAATAAATAAAAAAATACTTCAATATGTGCATTATCATGTATGAATTATTATTAGGAATCTTCTTGCTCGAATTCTACCACCAAAATTCAATGATGGCTTGGGATAAAGCAATATATGTGGGGTTGTGAGATCTCCACTCGCAACCTGTTGTACAAAATTTTAGCAAAAATAAAACAAAAAAAATAAATGTGAGCAGTATTATTTTTTAATGGCCATGCATCCATTGTCGTTACTTCAATGACAAGCACAGAATAATGAAAACATTTGATGAAATGTCAGATCTTGAAACTTGGACAAAGCAATATCAAAACAAAGTGTAGGCAGGAAAAAGTAATGATATAAAACATAAGGATGTTGCTATCTTTTGGATCTAGGAATGCCTCATAGACATCTAGACATTCATTTTCTATTGTTACTCAGAAAGAATTGCAACACTTTAAAAAAGTGCTCTGAGTGGCACATAATTCAAAAGGAATAAATGTGAAGTTGCGCGGGAGTGGTATTTGTACCTGAATGATTGTGATGCTGGAAATGCATCGGAGGGACAGGGCCTCTGAATCCTTGTCCTTTATTGCTTTTCATCATGTGTTCTGACTTCTTTTCCGCAATGGAGTTCATGTGGGACTCCTGGCGATGCGGCTCTCCCTGTATTTGGTTTGGTGAACAGACCCTTGGGATACCCTTATGGCACCCAAGGGTGGGAGTACGACCTTGTACTCCTAGTGTATGTTTTTGAGCACTTGTGTGTGGCCCACGGAGCAGGGTACGGACTGGTGGCAGCTGCATACTGAATTGACAGGTGCCCTGAGCATCCTCCATTTTGCGATGCCCAGGCCCCGTCATTGGAAACACTGGATTCCTGGTAGGAAACAAGATGGCCCCTGTGGCCTCTTGCTTTCTATCGCCTGTTACCTTCTTTTCCCGAAGTACCGGGCAGCCCTGACTCTGTCCCTTCGCCAAGACTGGCTGTTGGGTGGAAGTTCCATATTTGGTAGTGTGGGGGAAGTGCTGACCAGGCTGGTTGGAGGCTTCCCAATGACCGTATGTTGTGGGTACGCCTGTGGGGTGGGACCTGGGTGAATGGAGCATGTGACGAATATGCATTCTGTGATATGGGTGTCTAGTATCTTGTGATTGACACAATGGGCCTCATTACACGGTAGGCGCTAAAAAATGTGATTTACCGTCATGGCGCTATTAGCGTGTCCGCCATCGTAGGAGACCGCTAATAGCGTTCCATTACGAGTTAGCGGACACGCGCATAGGGCCATGCCGGTAAATGACCCTACCGCCATGGCGCAAAAGCACCTTACCGGCTCCGACCAAAGTGCTGATAGCACCTCCGCCCTCATGCTGCACGCTATTAGCGGTCACCGCTGTTAGCGGTCACTGCTATTAGCGGTCACCGTAAAACACCGGAACCGGAAATAGCGTCATCGCACCGGAACGGGAAAAAGCCCGGCGGCCATCTTTAAAAACACAATCCATTGCCATCCCCTGCACTCAGGACCTGCAGCAACACCACGACTGGCAAAACCACATCCCACAAGAACAAACAATGCCCAAGGCCCTAAAGAAAGCCGATGCGAGCCAGCAAAAGAACGCTTCTCAAACGAGGAATTGAAAATGCTGGCAGACACCCTGGCTGCAAATGCAGACGTAGTGTTCGCTAGCGACATGCGGCGCCCGGCACTCCTGAGAAAAAAGGAAATCTGGGCTGAGGTGGCGCAGAAAGTCAGTGCGGTGGGCTCCACCCCCCGCACCGTAAAGGACGTGCGCAAGCGGTGGGATGATCTGCGCCTCCATGTACGCAGCATTTTATCGGCCAACAGGAATCTGGCCATGGGCACAGGAGGCGGAGGTGGATCCCCGATGAAGATGCAGGAGTGGGAGGAGACATGTGCCAGCACCATTGGCATAGAATCCATCGAGGGAGTGGGCCGAATGGAGTGTGGTGTGGCAACAACGTCAGACGGAGGTGAGTGACCACGCAAAACACAGCAATGCCAAGCATGAGTCTCTCCCCCAAATGTGAATTGGGAATCAGCTAATGGATGGGGTCATCACACACACATGTACACAACCCTGCATATATGCCCTGCACATCCCCACACAACCACATGCATGCAGCACCTCACACACGTGTCACCCTGACACATGTCCGGATGACCCACCCATCTGGCCAACAACCTGCAGGCCCAAACTAGATGTCCAAATCCAAAGAACTGCAGCAACAACAACATATGCATGATGCACGTTGACCCATCACTGATGTTATCCCTGTCTTGCTCCCCCACAGGGTCACAATCTGACAGTGAGGAGCTGGACTCTGCAACGCAGGCCCCACCACCCAAAAAGCAGGCCAAGGGAAAGGATGCAGGCACCAGGCCCAGTACATCGAGGGGCACTGGGATATCTGGAGTGGCCCAACGTTCAAAAGCCACCCACGCAACGACCACACCAAGGGTCGAAATGCCATCCGACACTGTGGCAGCACCCCCACCACCCACCCCCACCACTCAGGAGCCAGTGCCAGAAGGCACGCCGTCCGCAGCCAATAGCTCCGTCGGGGAAGCAGCAGCCACGGCACCTATGAGTGATATGGACGACCCATGTCCGACACCGGAAGGGCAGCGTACACCCAGCACCCAGCTGTCCCCACTCCACAGCCCATGCAACACATCCAATGGCAGCACCCATGAGGTGCATGCCGGAGATGCAATGGATGGGTCATTCAGTCCCGTGGCGAGCTCACCTGATGTCGGCCACATGCAGCAAGCTGCGCCGAGGAGTAACAGGGGCAGGGCCGCAGACGACACCATGAGCCTGATACGCCAGCGCCAGGAGGAGCTCAATGCCCTGGTTGCCCGGCAAGTGAGCGAGGCTGCCTCGACCAGGGAGGAGATCCGGGTGTTGTCAAGGGACATGAAAGCTGCCATGGACAGCAACACGACGCGCCTATGTGACGAGATGGCCGCTGTGAGGCAGGTCCTAACGTGCATTGCTGAGGCGATGGAGACCATGCGTCACTCACAGGGAGCAGATCAACCAGCCACCCCCTCGTCTACTAGCTCCGACCAGACAACCATCCTGCGCAGGTCCAGCCGGTCCTTGCGGCGGTCAGACTCACAACCCCCCAATGGTGGTAGTGGAGGAGGGAAGTAGGGCCAGCCTGTCCCTGTTGACACTTGGGAACTAATGCAGCACTGATGTGCACACCATGTTCGGTGGAGTTGTGCGGGGAGGGGGGTGAGGGTGTTCGGTGGAGTTGTGGGGGGAGGGGGGTGAGGGTGTTTGGGGGAGTTGTGGGGGGAGGGGGGTGAGGGTGTTTGGGGGAGTTGTGGGGGGAGGGGGGTGAGGGTGTTTGGGGGAGTTGCGGGGGGAGGGGGGTGAGGGTTGTTGGGGTGGAGGGTACATGCACGTTTGAATGTCATAATGCTCAATACACACGTAATGGCATGGATAATCACATGACTGGACATTGATCATTGTGTATGTGTGCTTTATTGTTGAAGGGTGCACTGTGTTTATGTCCTCCATACACCCCGTGCCCTGAGCTGAACACCAATTGCACCCTCCTAATCCATGTGCATCAGAAACAATGGTCTATCAGGTGCTGCCGCACAGCACGTCCCTCATGGGCATCGCCACCTGCATGACCTGCAGCCCCCTCTCCTCCATCCTCATCCCCGTCATCATCCTCAGACGGTGGTCGCAGTTCTATGTCAGGGGGCATTGGCACATTCCGTCTGATACACATATTGTGAAGCATGACACATGCCATGGTGATCTTGGCCACCTTCTCATGCCCGTACAGGAGTGCCCCGCCCGACCTGCTGAGGCACCGGAAGCGTTCCTTCAATAGGCCGAATGTCTGCTCGATCACCACGCGGGTACGGGTGTGTGCATGATTGTAGTCCTCTTCGTGCCTGTTCTGTGGGTTCCGCACAGGGGTAAGGAGCCACCTCTTCAGGGGATAACCTGCATCACCTGCATGGGTGCAACAATGGGTATGTGTAAGTGTCTACATAATGTGGAGCGTGCACATATCACACAAACAAACATTGCATATTCAACGACATCCACTGATCCAAGCACGCATGGCAATCAGGGTAACTGCAATGTGGGAAGGTGAGGTGGTCCTTGCAAGTGGACATGCACCATGCATGCATACAGCAGGGATTGCCATGTCCCGCCAGAGTTTAAGTGATTTGTGTTTCCTGGCCCTGGCAACGTTAGTGCCACACTGCTAGTACACTGCCATTCCTTAGTTGATGTCCCCATGCTGTTTGATGGCAATTCTGTGGTGGGGTACGGGTGTGCCTCACCACAATGGCTACAGGGGATCCATTTGTATGCACTCATGTGCGCGGACCATTTCTGATGTTGTTCAGCGTACATTTCAGTTGTGATTTTGATATGCATGTTGCTGATTTGTGTAATGGGGGAATGGTGTGTTGTGCGGTGTGCATGTTGTTTGGAATGGCCTGTTTGGCGTAATGGATTGATATGTTTGCCGTGGCACTCACTTCCAGCATGTGGTTTTGTCTCTGGTCCATTGTCGGCTGCCTCACTGTACAGTGATGCAAATATGTATGTCCATTCTTCTCATGACACCAGTTCACGGCCAGTTGGAGTATGCATCTCCCCCCCTCTCCGCCATTCACGCCCAGTTGGAGTATGCATCTCCCCCCCCCCCATTCACGCCCAGTTGGAGTATGCATCTCCCCCCCCATTCACAATCCACATCACACTGACATGTGGTCGGCCTGCTACTCACCAAGTAGCCACGAACGTTGTCCAGCATGTCGCTCCATGTATCGTGGTATTGTCGAGTTCCGCAGGACCATTGCATCATGGGTTGAACCGGGATATCGGGCACAGCAATGTGTGATGATCTTATTGGAGTCACATACCATTTGGACGTTGATGGAGTGGTATTGCTTTCTGTTACGGTACACTACCTCATTGGCATGTGGGACCACCAGTTCTACATGGGTACAGTCGATGGCCCCGATGCAACTTGGGATGCCTGCCAGTGAATGGAAGCCAACTTTGGTGTTGGAGATCTCCTGGGCAGTCCGTGGCATGTATATGTGTTGACTTGTGTGCTGCAGGAGGGCATCGAGCACCTGGTTCAGTGTGCGTGAGAATACTGGTTGTGATATGCCATGCATCTGACCTACCGTATGCTGGTAGGTGCCTGTGGCCAAGAAGTGGAGCACTGTTACTACCTTCAGTAGAGGGGGGATGGCAGTACGGATGTCAATGAGACTCACAATGTCGTTGTATATCATGTCTACTATGGTGGTGATGGTATCCCAGTCCAGACGGTACAGGGTGTGTATCTACTCAGGGGTTAGGTTGACTGGACTGGCTCTGATCCTGGGAATAGGTGGCTGCCTCTGTGGTATCACTAGGTGTACTGGTGGTGCTTGCTGCGCCTGTCTTGCCCTCCTCCTCCTCCTCCTGCGTCTCCTCTGTGCTGCCTGTTGTTGTAGCTGCTGCACTGCAATCATGTCCTCTAGCCCATCTAATGCTGCTAGTATTGCATCCATCTTGGTGTGGGAATGGGTGTGGGGAGGGGTGTGGTGTGCTCTTTTGTGCTGCCAGTCTCCATTGCCTCCACCTGTGCTGATTTTGTCCACCTGTGGCAGGTGGGAACTCTGCTGTGCTCTTTTAACGTGTGGTTCGCGATGCCGGTATTAGCGCCTTGCCGGTAAGGGTTCTTTGGGTCTACTACATGCCGGTATTGCCATGTACGCATGGCTCGTGATGCCATGATATTAGCGCTATGCCGCTATTTCTGGTCTGAGGGGCCGCGCGGTCACGGACTTGCCGCTAATAGTGCCACCGTACTTTGCGGTGCCGCTAATAGCGGTATGTCCGGTTCGTGATTGGGGAGGGGATTTACCGATACCGGTAATCCCTTACCGGTAACGGTATGTCCCTACCGCCTACCGTGTAATGAGGCCCAATGAGTGAGACAGCCCTGCCCGAAACTGGTATGAATGCAGTGTGTAGTGCTGAATGGCAGAGTACTTGTTTGAATCCACATGCTGTGTTGTGAGTGACTGGATGGAGAAGAATAGCCTGAATGCACTGTGCGCCTGATTGGCTGACTGACTGCCTGAATGCCCTTCTGAGTGACTGGTTGCCTGAGTGTGACCCAGCAGAGTGAATGAGAGATCAACTAGTAGATCTGGGGGCCTCTCACCACTAGAAATTGTTCAGAAGCTGAAGTTGATACTTGATGCTTACTCTCGAAGCCGAGCCGGAAGAAGAAGGAGAACCGCTGGTCCCTTCTGTGTAATCTAAAAGCTGCTCTGTCTTCAAGAACTGATCCAAGAGAGGACCTGGTATGGACACCTCTTACCAAGCTACGAGGGACCATCGTGCACCAGCTGATCTTTGCCAAAGCTCCCTGGTAGACAGACCTACGAAAGGCTGCCGCCCAGAGAAGGGGACCGCTGAGGAGAACGAAGAAAAGCACCAGACAGCTGTCCACCGTCGACGACTGCCATCGCCAACCGGAGCTGCTGTGCTCCCATTTGCCTAAGAACATTTGATTCAAGGACTCCCTTGTTCATCATCGCTGACTGCTTTCATCCGAGGAGAATCCGCCGGTGGGTTTCTCGCCACCGAAAACCTCAGAAATGCTGACAAAGTTACTGAAGCCCGCTGTGGTCATGTCCCGTTCGCCGACGCCAGATGCTGATGACTCGACTCCCTTTAACTGCGCCAAAGTCCTTCACTAACTCTTTTGTGGCAACAAACCATTGTTATCGAGGTTCACCACACGCCTTCCCTGTTGCAGGATGTTTTCGATCACTCGTCAACGAGCACCGCAAGGACCGAAGCTGCTGCCTCAACGACAACGTTCACCCTTTCTTCATCTCGGAAGTTTCGATGACCCGTGGCTCACGCTTGAAGGGGAGCGTGCTCAAGAAGGGCCCATCAATTCCCAGATGAAGTACTCTACAACGCAAGGTACATTTGGGTTGCAGAACTATAGAAGAAGATAACTCTAATAGACAATGGGCCTCATTATGAGTCTGCCGGTCCGGAAACTATGATACCAGTAAGCTTGCCGGTACCGTAGTTCCCAGACTAGCAGACTACGAGTTGTGCTTGCGGGTGCCTGTGTGCCTGCCAGGTCAGACCTGGCGGGCACAGAGGCACCCGCGAGCACAACATGTCAGATGCACCGGAACAATTCACGGATGGTACCGGTGAATCCGGCTTCCCCATTCCCATTGAGCCCTCTTGAATGGGAATGGGGAAGATATTTTTTCTGTTGCCCTGGAATGGGCAATTACCAGGTCTGCTGGGGTTTTAATACCCCGGTAATTGGCCATTGCAGGGCGCCGGAAAAATAACGACTCCGGCCACAGCCGTGCCTATAAAACAGGCACGGATACTGCCAGGGTTGTAATAAGGCCCAATACATGGACTGGGCATGTACGATATATCTTTATTTACAGGTTGCCCAGGTGGGGGGATCCCCATATGGAACTGTACCTAGTGGTAGTGGCTCAGTATTCTGCCAACTGTCTAACCAATTTATCTTCCTCCTAAGTCTATGGTGGATACCGTTTTGCTGTATTGATTCGTATGCTATTTGAACTGAGTACAGTTGATGCATTTTAATGGAATCAGAGTAATCGTGGTACCACATAGAACTGTATGTATTTACCATTTTATAATTGTCGGAGCACAAAGTGTATTATCGTGATAGTGTATACAACACTGAAACTTATTTATATAAAGACTGTGTTTTAACTAATACAGTTTGTTGACATTCCTTTGTGGGTGCTTAGGGACTACACTGTACTTAAGAACCAGCCCACATCACCTCCTGAGGAGCTAGGCCTTGATTGCTCACCACGTTTACCAATATAGAGAATATTGGCTGGGTTCCTCTCTGCCTCTCCTCTGCCATATAGAGAGCAGGAGTACAGACGCCCCCCACCAGTGCGTTCCTTTACAATAAGCACATGTGAAATGCAAAGTTATTTAAACATAATTTTATTTTTTATTTTGGATTAAGGGCAAGAGAAAAGAAGAATGCATTTGAATCACGGATTCCTGCAATCCCACTTCGCTAACCACTTAACTGGGGTAGCGGGCAATTGATTTTTATGGGAATTCAAAACGAACATTCTCACCCTTACCACCTAAGGGGTAAACACCACTTGGCCAATATCCTAAACTCTAGAAAAGTTGCATTTAATTTAGAACAATAATTAGGTAGGGTTGTCAGAGGGAATGGGGTCTTTTCATATTTTATTTTGCCAATCTGTGACATCAATACACCTACAAAACATTTAGGTTGACACGTGCATCTGAAAAAATCTGAGAAATTAGTGTAATTGTATTTACAAAGGTAACTTGCCCCCAATTCCAAAATGTATTCTACAAGGATTGAAACATATAAATACATAAAAGGGGATTGGTTAACTTACGTCACTCAATTGCTCTGTAGAAAATCTTCAGACAAGAGTCAGCATCAAGGATGACCCATTTTACAGTGTCAAATAACTACAAAACAGGTTATTAGATTCCCTGTCTCAGCCCTTGCAGCCAGGTAAAACGGTAACCTGTACTCTGTTCCCTTCTGGTTGTTAAGATGAACTATTCTTTACTCCAGTATGCATCAGATGCCTGTTTGCAAATTGGCATGATTCTTCTTTGTCAAATGGTCTGACTGGCTGCTTGCAACAATAAAATGATTTCTCCCCTTACTCATTTGGTTTTGACTTTTCATACTCACCATCCCTCCCACCTTGAAGGTGATACAAGGCAGACAGAAAAATCCTATTGACAAGCACTATGAGTAGTCTTATCTCACTAAGCAATATCAGAAAAGTCCACCCTCACCATTTCATTGGCTGTGGCTTTGGCTGAGTGTTGGTCATTCAAAGAGAGTACACAACTCTTCTTCTGCCACATTAGTGAGCAACCTTTTATTTGTTGATTAAATGTTAACCTTCTTATATAAGATGATTCATGTAAGTGTCTGGTTGTGCTAATTAGGACCATTCTAATTGTAAACATGTACTGATTACAAAGCACTGCGTGACACCACTGATCGGGCACTGGATTGATTTACCTCTGTTCCCACTAACCAACCTTGCCAGTTGCAATTGGGCCCTTTCTCCTCCACCACTTCACTCTCTACCTGTCACATCCCACAGGGCTCAATCCTATCGCATTGTATCTTCAATATCTATCTTGCCCCTCTTGCATACATGATTTCCTCCTTCTCTCTTCATTTCCACTGTTATGCTGATGACACACAGTTTTCCTTCAAACTTCCCTCTACTATCTCCTCCTTCTTCAGAGAGGATCCCTGCCTTTCCGCCCACCATTCAGACAAGGTGTGCAGCTAACAATCTCTGCCATAACATCAGTAAGACAGAGATCCTTCTGATTGGGACACCTGCAATCTCTTTTCCTCCTACCCCTGGCCACCCTCTTTGGGCCCTCTACCCCTACCATCTTGTGAGACCAAAGACCTCAGGGTCATCTTCGATTCCGCTCTCTCCTTCATGCCTCACATTATGGACCTTACTAAGAAGTCCCACCTCAGAAGCATTCTTCCTTTCCTCACCTTCCTCCAGAAGCTCAATGTCTCCAGAGCTATGTTCCTCTCCAGGCTGGACTACTGCAACAGCTTCTTTCTCAATCTACACCTTTCCTCCCTATACCCTCTCCAGCTAACCCAGAATAGGGCTGCAAGACTTATCCTTGGCCTGAAGCCCTGGGACCATATCTTTCCAGCCCCACTGGCTCCCAGTAGCTGCAAGGATCAAATTGAAGACCCTCTGCATCATCCACAAGGACTTCGGTTGGCTGGGACCACGCTATCTCCAACTTTCCCCTCCCTAAATACTCTTCTGCTAGAGCCTTGCGCTCCTCTCACTCCAACTCTTTGACTGTCAAACACTTCTCCAAGCAGAGAGTGGAGGGCAGATCTCTCTCCACAGCTGCCGCTTCCCTTTGGAACAGCCTCCGTGTCACTCTCAGACTTGAGCCACACCTCCTCAAGTTCCAGAAACTTTGCAAAACTCTACTGTTCTCTACCTCTTTCCTTTGCCTGGTAATCAGCCCACTGCCGCTGTGACTGGTGGCCTGATCCTCATGAATCTATAACGACTTCAGGCCCTTCTTCACAATCGAAATCAGCACCCCCATCCCACTGTATTGCCTTTGCGGGCACCTGCTTGGCGGCTCTCCATCCCACACTTTGGAGTCGCCTGCCCTTGCACTTAGCCTGAGGTTCCCTCCCTGGCTCCCCTTAGCTCTTTGCTCCTGAGTCCTCGACCAGCATGTGCCCACTCCTCTGCTTCCCGCCCCCCCTTTCTCCTGCACTTGTCCTCCCTGCACTTGCACGTCGGAATGCCACAAGACCTTGTAGAACCATGACTGTTTTTTTTTTTACTGTTTTGCCATTGTTAGTTTTCCCCTGTCCCTTTTCAATTTAGCCTTGTGGCACTTTGAAACACTATTCAGTTGTATAAGCGCCTAACAAATGCTCAATAAAATAAATAACAAAATAAAAAGCAGAACTTATTGTTTCTGTGGTACACCGAGAATCATTTTTGTCAACATCATGCTTAATAGTGAAAATATAGGTCCATTTAGCTGAAAAAATGTGTTAGATGCGAAGAAAATATAACAATCAGAAATATAGAATGATTTACTTCATAGAATACAATTATTGTAAAGTTATAATGCCTAATGAAGTGTTGGGCTGTATCCTGATTGTAAAGCCACCAGAATACCTCCCAATGCAACTATCGTCACCGCCAATTGGTCTGGGATATTACCGCTGGATCACAAGTGGCGGTGGCGGTGTAAATCCCCATTTTCTTTCTATAAGACTCAATGGCACATTTTTGGTGTAATTACTGCAGCAGTAATTGTGCTGTGGTAATTGCTCTGAAAATGGGCAGAAAGTCTGCAGATTTACCTCCAGCTCAGAGCTGGAGGTGAATCCTTCAACTTTCAGCCCTATTTGGGTGGTGCAGTAATGCAGCAGTAGTGCTACCACTGCATTTTTACCGCACCTCCCAACTTCTGATGAGGCCCATAATCCTCTTTCAAAATAATGTGTTCTATGCAATGTGACACATTGGGTACATAGAAAAAGGGACCTCAGAACATGTTTTTTTTTATCTGACCTTGCCACGTGGGCTTTTTCATTATCAGAGATCATCATGCAGACGTTGTTTAATAACCAGTATAGTTCTAACTAATTGGTTTTCTTAACAGAGTTAATAGAATATGCTCCCATTTGCAAAAAATACATAATCTTCTGATTGACAACCATCCCAGATGGAATACTAATCTGAGTTGAACATCCATACTTTTCAGCAGCTTCTAAATAATCACTTTAAAATACATTCACATGATTATTGTAGTTTAACTGTATCACACTTTTAATGGTTAAAAGCAAAACATTTCCACGTTTTGTATTTTCCATTGCAAATGCTGAACTTTTTTTTAACACACACTGGTGTTAACTATGTTTACTTTCTAGAAACAGGTTAACAGGTTAATGATTTATGATTTAATATGTATGTTGTGAACACATATAAACCCGTTTTGTTCATTATATATTTTTATGTCAGCCAATGAAAGTGTGAAATTCTTTTTGGCCTCACTTTTGTAAAAGAACATGAACATGTATGGCTTATATACTTCATGTTTAATTATTCAAATCCTGAAAGGTCTGCGATATGTCAGAAATCCATTTATCTTAATCACTGACATGCAGTGAGATCATACATAGAAACAGAATATTGACCGATAGAATGATGATAACAGGATTCTGCTTTGGTTTGTTCAAAAGCTTAGCAAAATATATTATTTATTTCACATAACATAAGCAATGAATACTTCCCAATGAATACTTAACATACTAAAAAAGGCTCAACCTGTACACAACTATTCCTATCACTCATCATTCATACCTAACGCATGCATGCCATCTTCATACTAACACCTATTTCATATATGGTAGTGATGGTCCCCAAACATAAACACCAGTTTTTGAAAATTAGAGTCCACCACTATTTTTGATGTGTCCCACTGTGTCATTACAGGGGGTTTTGTGTCTACACATGTTTCGGTCGTAGTTCACTGGGCGGCAACTTCCTTTCCCCAATATTCTAGCCAACCTTCATCAGGACTGAGAGCAACTGTCTAGTATATGTTGCCTCTTTGATAGGATGGGTGAGCCTCTCAGTCTATAAAATAACATAGATAAACGAGCTGCCATCTATAATCCATTCATATCCTGTCATCTTAATTTATTTAGAAAGCATTTAATGTACCTAACCAACAGCATTCTCAATCTGTTGCTTATCTCAAGACTCACCTCCACCATGTGTTCAGCGGACGGTGACTTGATAGTGGATTGAATCCCTGTTTTAGATTCTTCTGTGTGGTAGTATACCCATAACCTGTGTGTATACACCTACAGAATGAGAAAACAACAATGCACATACAATCACAACTATTTGTATGTTCGTTCTTTTCAAAATTCTACTCTTTCTGACAGTGAGTATCGCCTGTGTAATTAAAAAGGATGACTCACTGATAATCTTTCCCACAGCTCGTTAATCTGGCATCATCTAAATGGTCTGCGTCATACCAGATGAAGTGCCCTTTAATTAAACTCACACCGTTCTCCCTGGTGGTCCCAACAAGGGATATATCCACCTGCAGAGAGAGAGACAAGACACAGAGACTTGTATAACAAATGTGTTATATTGCCTATGTCTACATTAGATATCACATGTCCTAGTGCATTATGGGGCACGTGGTCTCTAAACAATAGATATAAAGTATTAGGCAGACTAAGGTCAGGGGTCTACAGATTACTCACCTCAATGTCTATTTAGAGGGTTCCACTCCACGGAAATGTTGAGTCCATGGCGTACTGTACCTAAAAGATAAATCCACTGCTGTTCCAATTTATGTAGACCAATGGCGATATCTCTGCCACAAGTTCTCGGTCTAATGGTTTGTAAAACAAACCACTTGATATCAGTATCTTTATGATTTTGTTTGGTAAAATGATCAACTAGTGGCTTGTCTGGAACTCGGTTGTGGATGCAGGACCGATGTTCTCCTATCCTTATTCTCACCTCTCTTGTGGTCTTTCCCACATAGAGTAGGTTACAGGGACAGGAGATGATATAAATTGTATTTTTGGTTCAACAGTTGGTATGACTTTTTAATGTCCATGTAATGGTGTGATGTTGGAATACGTTTAGTTTCTGTCATGGGGCAGACAGCGCAGTTACCACACTTGTGATGCCCGATGACGGGTGGTAAACTCCATTGGTTCAATAGTGTTGGTTCTTTTACACTTTCTCAATGCGTGTGAAATAACCTTTGGCGCAAATTGCTATTGCACTTGAAGGTGAACATAGGTTTCTTGGAGAGAGTACCTGGGTTTTTTACCAAATCCCAATTGCGGTTGATTGATTATACGTGGTCACACAGACCAAAACTGTTGCTGTGTTGTTTTTCCTTGGTAGTCAGGCATATGTCTCTGTCGGTATGCGCTGCTCTCTTTTGGTTGTTTTTTATCAATTTCTTTGGGTAGCTCTTTATCTGCAGTCATTCTTTCAGTTGTGTAGTGAGTTCGTTGTAATCCATCATTGCCGTGCAATTGCACCATAAATGTAGATATTGCCTGTATCGCAGATTGTATTTTAGGCCATCGGGATGAAAGCTTGTGTATGTAACAATGTGTTTTTATCTGTTTTCTTCCTGTATATTGAAGTTGTGAGGGTATTTCCTGTTATTTTTTAATCATCAGATCTAGAAATCTAATCTGATCCTTACTCCACTCGATTGTGAACTTAATGTTCTCATCACATGTATTCAACCATGCATGAAATTTCAAAAGGGATGCGCTACTTCCTTTCCAGACGGCAAACACGTCATCAAAATAATGTTGCCAAATCTGCAATTTGTTGACAAATTCCTGCTGACATTCAGTGGTATTGTTTAGGATATCAGATATGTAGCAGGCCTCACAATTGCCCATGTAGAGGTTTGCCACATGGGGAGCAAAGGTGTCCCCCATGCTCACACCCTTCTTATACAGCTGTTTTTTGTAAAGGAATAAATTCTCTATCATGGCAATTCTGGAACACTCCAAAGTAAATCCTGTTGGTGGATTTTGCAGTGTATTGCGTGTGTTGAGATATTTGGCAAGTACATTACAGACATTCCATTTGGGGTATTGACGTGTACACAGATTCCACGTCCATGGTCACTATCAGCTCTCCTTCTTCAATATTTAAACCCTGTAGCATTGTTATTATGTCTGCTCTATCTTTTATATATGAGAGCATTGTGAGTACAAAAGGTTTCATTAAAAACTTGCTGTATATGGACAGGGGCTCGGGGAGGGAATCTATAGCAGACACAGTGGGACTTCCGGGGGGATTATCCCTATTTTTGTGTGTAAAAAGCCTCTTTTTTGGGATGTTGTTTATTAAGGAACTGTGTTTCATCTGCACATAGTACATATCCATTCTTCTCAAAGAGCATGGTGCGCAAGGTACTTAATCTCCTCTTGTAGTCTTGTCGTGGGATCACAGTCAAGTTTTTCGTATGAGATGGCATCGCTCAGGAATCTAAGGTATTCCATCTCATATTTGGTAGTGTCCATCAGTACAATGCCGCCACCGTTGCCTGTGGGTTTGATTGTCAAAGTTTCCATCTCATTCAAATTCTCTCTTCCCTATTAAGATTGTCCTTGTGCTAATATTTCTTCTTTATGATGTCCAATACCTGTCTTGTCACTCGATTTTCAAAAGTGACTATTTCAGGGGGACATACATGTAGAGGAGGATTAAAGTTTGATTTATTCTTTAAGCCAGTGATGTTACACTCGGCTTGTGTAGATGGCAGCCCCTCTGATCTTCTTTGATTTTGGCTGGGTAAATATATTTTAAAAAAATGTTTGCGTCTGATATGCAGTGAGATCAGACAGTATTTTTCATTATTAAAGAGTTTCTGTTTAACTGAAACAATCTCATTATTTATGCAAACCAGCACGTGTCCTCTAGTGATGCAGATTTGATCCTATTTCTACATATGTGCACTATTGTTAAGAGTAATAAAATAGTAACTGAAAATTATTTCTGATAAAAAATGTTTACAACTTGTTGATGTTCCAAAAATAACCAGACTGTCAATAACTTCAATCCTTTGCTACAACATCTTCAAAATCTGTACAAGAAAGCGACTTACTGCATCCCAGAAATGCTGGAGTTATGGCCATGTGATAAATAATAATCCTCAACCTACTTGGAGTGGCATGTCTTGTGCTTCCCCTCTCCAATATTTAAAAAGCTTTAAATATGTCCAGTTTAACCTATTCAGGGTAAAACATGGTTCCCTTTCAGTGCAGCGATCGCTTGCTGTAACAGATCTACAGATGCTAGTCATAATTCAGGTAGCCCCAGCATTGGCAAGCAAATTGTTCAGGGGTCCTAAGGTGGACTTGTTTCAATTTGAAAACCTAGCCTTACTGCAGCCTTACTCAGCTGTAAGAATTTAAATCTCGACAAGACCGGCGTATGAAGCTTCTTTATATATTCCATCTTATCTAAAAGGGTCACTTGGGCTACCTTTCAAGTACTCAGGGATGTCAAGAGAACCCCACAGCAGTTTAGTATGATACTTTTGAAATATTTTATGGGTGCATATTTGACGATAAAGTAAGTTATTGTGTGTGGAAACATGCAAGCCTTAAGAAGCATGTTTCTGTTGCTTACTGGAAAGGTCTAATATTCTTTGTGGCTATTTCCCGCTGGTATAACAAGACATCAGGTAAACCCCAGCCACTGTTAGTGATGGAACTTCTTAGCTTTTTCTTGTCTGGTCTGTGAGTTTCAAAACCACATACGCAACTTTTGAAATGTCTCTGAAGTTTGTTGTAACAAGAATGGGAACTGCTATGAATAGGACATTTATCTTTAAGAGTCTACACATCTTCTGTAGGTAGATATGACCTATTAATGTTAACAGAATGTGTTCCATTAATATAAGATTTCTTTTCAATTTGTTAAGTGATCTTCCCATTGCTCAGGTGAACAATGTCAGCAATTGAGGGATAGGTATCCTTATGTATCTATCCTTCGAATGGATTCTGTCCTCCCATGTATTTCTCATCTTTGATATTTGTTATCCAGCTTCAGCTGCTTCGGAAATGTTTTCTGGCATAGGGCGCTATGCATCGATGGCATTGACTCGATGTAGCTCGAGGGCCTCTGTCTCGAGGATTATGTCATCAAAGGCATATATAGCACGCGCAGCGCCCATTGGCTTCATTTCCTTTTTTCCGTAAATTATTTCACTTTGAGAAATAGAGTGCGCGTCTTCACTTTTGTGATGACTTTGTTATTTTGAAAGAAAATCGAAAAAATGTCTTCTTCATCGACACCGACAACCCCAAAGACCGGGTTAAAAAAGTGTAGTGATTGTGGGTCAAAAATGTCATTGACTGATCCATATCGCATATGTTTGTGGTGTCTCGGGGTAGACTCCATTGACACTTTTGACACCAGCAGCACCTTCGACGCCAGCCAAACCCTCGACATCAACCTCGACTTCGACGCCAAAGGCATCGACGCCTGCTGCGCCATCATTGCCAGCTGGGACATCGACGTCGAGCGCCACACTGAAACCTATGTCGCCAATGAAAAACCTTTTCGATGACTCCTCCAGCATCGAATCTATGGTTTTTAAAACCCCTCATACCTGAGAAAACATATGTAGCTCTGCCAAGAAAAGACTATTTTAAGTCTCTTACTTCTATTTATGAGGAGGATGAACAATCAGATGACGAGGCTCCATTTGGCCTCCAATATGGTATGCCAAATGTACCAGACAGTTTTAGAGCAGAGGAGTCAAGGTTGGACACCTCACCTGAGTTGGAGTTTGGGAGACCTGCTGATGCATCCTACAGAAAACACATGTCCAAGGTAGTGGACTGCATGGGGTGTAGTAGGCCTTCATTGACATTCGAAAAGGATGATTTAATAGACATCCAAGATAAGGGTCCTTAGTCAGATCCTATATTACCATTTCATATTGCCTTTCAAAAAAGGGTGGCGATGAAGTGGGAAACACCAGACACCAATCCAGCTGTAAATAAAACCTTGACAAAGAAGTACCGCGCTTCCTGTAGTGACCACGACTACCTGTGGAAACACCCCACTCCGTAGAGTCTTGTGGTGCAGGCAGCTACTGCAACATCTAAGCAAGCGGCTTACCCTACCATCCCTCCAGATAGGGATGGCAAAAGAGTAGATGGATGGGCAAGGAAGGTATTTTCTGCGGGCAATATGGCACTCTGCCAATTCCACTTGTGCCCTTGCAAGATTTATCTTCACTCTATGGGACTGCATTTGCATGGCGGCAGAGCACATTCCCAAAGGGTATGAAAGACACAGGTTCTTAGCCATAGTTAGAGACAGCAAAGAAATCATGTGTGAGTCTCTTCAGTCAGGTCTGGATTCTGCTGACAGCATCAGCAGGGCCATGGCTACTAGCATTGTTATGCACATGTTTTCTTGGTTGCAGAAGTCAGTTTTGCACCAGATGTGCAATCCAGACTTCTCAGCATGCCCTTTGACGGGTCTCACCTTTTTGGCAATAAGGCTGACAAGAGTCTTGAGAAGTTGCAGACCTCGAAGGCGGCAGCCAAGTCTTTAGGTGCCGCTATTAAGCAACCTCAGCCTTTTCGACCTAGTGGACAACCTTGGAGGGGTAGATCTTTTTGCTACTACTCCTCAGTTGGAGGGGCGAGAGGAATAGTTGGTCAAAGGGGCCAAAGAAGATTTCCTCATGGTGGACAGGGAAGAGGTGTAAAGCAAGCTCATGTTTACCATCTGCCACTGCATCAGCGGCCTCGAAACCTCTCTGAGGTCTTGAGTCACAGTTCACCAGTGGGAGGCAGACTGTCTTAGCATCTAGAAGAATGGCGAGACCTTACTTTGGATGATTAGGCTTTGGAAACTGTAGCCGATGGTTATTGTCTTCCTTTCATACAGAGACGTCAGAACAATCCACCAGGGAACCACTCTTTGAGGATTCCAGATCTGCTCCTTGTGCAGGATATTTTAACCCTGCTAGAGAAAGGCACTATAGAACCGGTGCCTTTAGTGGAGAGGAACAAGGGTTGGTATTCCCCTTATTTCCTAATACCCAAAAGGGACGGAGGACTGAGACCCATCTTGGACTTGAGATACTTGAACACGTTCCTCAGGAAGGACAAGTCCAAGATGGTCACACTTTCTCAGATCAGTCTCAGGAGAGAGGGGATTTAAGTCTACCCCTACCTGGACAATTGGCTGATCAGAGCGTGCTCTCCTGAGCTAGTCCTGCATCATCTCAACATCCCTGCCACTCCCTTCACAGACTGGGCTTCTCCCTCAATTACAAGAAGTCCCATATGACACCTTCTCAGAACCTCCAATTTATAGAGCTGTTCTGGATACATCCTTGGGAAAGAGCTCTCCACCCGAGGTGAGGGCTCAAGACATTCTACAGATGGTCACCAAATTTCAAAGTGCCCAGTGTCTCCTGGCCTTCAATTGTTTGAGGCTGCTTTGCCTCATGGCATCCTGCATTTTTCTGGTGCCAGAGGCCCGCCTGAGAATGAGATCCCTTCAATAGGCTCTCAGAACTCAATGGTCCCAGTTCTAGGAAAGGTGTCGGACCTACTTCAGGTTCCAAGCAGGGTTGCACAGGCCTGTGAGGACAACATTTTGAAGGGAGAACCTTTTTGGCAACCATGAGCTGAGGTAAGAGTAGTGACCTTCGTTCCAGGTTCCAGTTTGGGACCTTATTTTGGTTCTAAAATGTCTAATGTGTGCACTTTTTTAACCTTTATACTCATGTCCCTTAAGGTTGTTAATCTTTAAAACCCTTCTATTCATAGCTCTAACATCAGCCCGTAGAGTATGCGTGCTGCAGGCACTTTCGTCCAAGCCACCCTTTACTATCTTTCATAAGGATAGGGTAGTTCTAAAGGTTAAACCTTCATTTTTACCCAAAATATTTTCTGATTTGCACATAGGACAAAAACTTGTTTTGTCTTATTTCTATCCCCCCCCTCATCATAGCAAGGAAAAGGAGAGGTTACATCGGTTGGACCCTCGTAATGTGTTAAGCTTTTATATATCTAGACTGTCAAAACTCTGTATTGATGATCAACTTTTCATTGGCTATAAGGGCCACAAACTGGATCAGGCTGTTACTAAACAGACCTTATCCAGATGGCTCTTTCTGGCCATTTCAGAATGTTACAGGCTGGCAGGGAAGGATCCTCATCAAGGTTTAAGTGCCCATTCCACCAGGGGCATGTCTTCCTCTACAGCCCTGCAAATGGGTGTACCGATAAAAAGTATTTGTGAAGCGGTAACGTGGTCTACTATCCACATGTTCACAAAGCATTACTACCTGGAATCGTCCCTCAGTAAGGATGGTAGCTTTGGAAAAGCAGTCGTGAATGCGGTCATGAAAACAATTAAAATCAAATTTTATTCCCTCTACCAAATCAAACCCTGCTTTTGGACTCTATCAAAGATGAGGAATATGTGAGAGCACACAATCCATTTGAAGAACAAGTTACTTGCCCCATGTAACAGTCTTTCGACTGGATGTTCCTCCCACGTATTCCTCATCGCCCTCCCAACGTACCCCACAGTAGAATTTCCTATGCTGTTATAGCTTTTGTTACTTCAAGATTGAGTATGGTCTTTCATGTGTTTATGCAGGTATTTCTACTACAAGAAAAAACAGAACTGAAACCAACGGCTCTGCGCATGTTATATATGCCTTCGATTATATAATCCTCGAGGCAGAGGCCCTCGAGGTACATCGAGTTGATGCCATCGGCGCACAGCGCCCTCTGCTGAAAAAAATGTCTGAAGAAGCTGAAGCAGGATAATGAATATCAAAGATGAGGAATACGTGGGAGTAACATCCAGTCGAAAGAATGTTACCAGGGGTAAGTAACTTGTTCTTCTGTTTTAATAAAGGAGAACTACAATTTAAATTCCATGCTTTTATTTCAGTCTTTTCTCCATTTATTTGGTAGTGGGCCACCTAACTAAATTCTGACTAAAGAATGAGTACAAGTTATAAAGAAGCAGTACAAATTACAATGTTATCTCCAAAAAGATCCAATTTGTTGTGCCATTTATTAAAATTAAATGGAAATATTCCTATGGATTGCATTATATTTTGAGCTAACTGCTCAACCTAATATATAGAAAATAGTGCTGGAAACCTAAAGCAAGCCAGTGATTACCCCTTTTGATGGAAATCAAATGGACAAAATCCGATTAGGCGGGATTCTCTCCAACAACAATTCATATACTGCTGGTATCCCTGTAATCCTTATTTCCATTTCCATCCCCATGCAAGAACATGCAGCTGAAAATTTGATTTTCCACAATCAATCATTGGTTTTTAGCTTCATTCAGAATCGGGGAGAACAGAAATGTACATGTTTCTGCTATATTAATCACATTTACCAAATCTTGAGTCAATGATGGTAAATATCATCCTGTTATAAATCAATTTTAGTCCTCAAAACTCACTGATTTTAATAATTGTGTTGATCTTTTTTTCAGTACAATTTAGCATCATCTCTGGTTTCAGTGTCACTGCTATTTTTGCTACCACCAATGAACTTGGTGCTAATAAGATAAGTATCACATTAATAGAAAGATCTTTTTGAATTTGTCCAAGAAGTCAATTCTTTAAATAATTTATTAGGAAATCTGGGTTTAAAGCTGTTCAGTTTTTATTTTTACTTTTGATTACCTCCAAAAACTTCTTCTAAAGATTATTTTCATACATTGTGTGTTTCCTCAAACAATAAATGTAGGCAATCTAGATTTTCCAGAATATTGCTATTTTCATTTTGGTCAGGTCTTTATTTTCCCAACTGTGATAAAGTTCCTAGTATGGCCCTAGGTGGGGAACAAAGTGGGATGCTAATGTCTGGGGCTACTGCTGGGAGAAACCCTACTCCACCCCAACATGCTCCAACTGTTTGACAGGGGCTCATCATGTGGGTCAACAACCAGACCCAAGTAACATTAAAGCAGTTTCTATCATGAGTAAAGTCACCAACTCTGTAACCCCATGGTACTATCGTTCCAAAAGTGCACTCCTAAAGTTACTGCTCGACTCTTGCTTCCTGTGAGGCATTTCTATATGGCACTTCTTAACCTGGAGGCTGTGCTAGTAAACTCCCAGGGACTAGAGCATATAACATCTGGACCACCAAAAGGCTACTGCCAGGAGAAGCTTATAATCAAGAAAATACATGGTAACAGCCATGAAGTATCTGCCCTGCAGTCATATCGTGTGTGTGGATGATCATGAAACAATAATTCCATTTGAATTCAGTTACTGTAGAATGCTGCCAAGTACAGAAACAAATAACAGAACTACAAGATAATAGAACGCCAGATTATGTCCAACCTATGTCTAGGCTCAGGATGCACCTCAGCAAACTTAGGGCCAGGGTTTTGAAAGCAATATAAACCCTGCAGTCCAGCACATTTACCTCGATGATATTCAAGACATTATTATAACCCAGATCTAGAAATTGTCGCACAAGGACTGCCCTCAACTATTGAGTTAAACCCTTGTAATGCACAAGTATCGTGAGTGGAGCATGTGCAGTTTTTAAAAGAGAATAATGTTTAAGAGAGAGAGCTGGAGGCTGAGCAGGAGGATGAAGGATTGAGAAAAGTGGCCAGAAGGAAGGATAGGAGGTGGTGGGATGGAATTCTAAGAGGAAATGGTGGCTAGAGGAGAAGCTAAGGGACAGCGCGCAGGTGGAAGAATTATAACAAAATGCAGGAGGCAACATCCAAGGGAAATAAAAGGCATGCATTGTGGAGATGGTTGGAAATGGTACTAGAAGGAGGAAAACAGAGTACCCTGTGGTAATGGTTGGAGGAGATACCTAGAGGGGAGAGAAGGTGTACACTGAGGATGGATTTGGAGGTGGCATCAGGATAATGAAGGCAGAGGACATCAAAGTGCCATTTGGGGAAGACAGTCAAGAGGTGACAGAACACATAATTGAAGAGAAGGAAAACATGGAAATAAGATGAACAGCAGAAAGGAGGTTAGGGGAGTTGAGGAAAACAGGAGACAGGCTACAAATCTGGAAGTAGAGAGTCAAGGGGGTGGAATTATGAACACATGTCTAGGCATCAAGGCGGCATAGGGGAAGTAAAGGTGAGATATTGTAGTATGGAGTGGACAGGAAGTGCAGGAGAGATCAGCCTTGGGATGAGACCATTGCTATTTGTTGTGGAGGTATACGAGGACGGGTGTTGAGGAAAAAAAAGACATGATCCTAACGCAGGGAGCAGAAAAGGACTGCCTGACCCAGGCTGCTGAGACGTTTAGCTGACCAGATTCATGGACTTTTGGGGCTTGTCACCATTTAATTCTGTCATGGCAAAACCGGTTGGAAAGCTTCACTGGCTAGCTTGCAGGGTGAAATATTTGATGTTACACTGGTTCCAACGAATATTAGCTTCTAGACAGACTTTTTTTAAAATTCAAAACATCCCTGTGGTTGCTCTATACTGAAGAAGAATTACAGGTAATGTAATGTAGGTGGTCTTGAATAGCACATCTCTGCCACTATTGGTGTCCCTCTGTGTGGAAGGGGAAAAGAGGCAGAGCCACTAGACTTGTCCAGCCCAGAGGCAGCACCTTAGATTGTGCCTTAGCATCCTGACCAAGAGGCGATTTCCCATTAACCCCAAGCTGTATGAAGCTGGGGAAAGACATCTGAAGAATGTCTCGTTTATCTTTTGGATTTGATAAATGTGTACATTTTCCATAATAAAAACTTTGTTTTTCAACCTTTTCATTGTATGTCTGATGTTGATCTGCTTCAATGTTGTGCACCGTATATGTTTTGAGAGAAATTCTTCCCAGACCACTATAACTGAGCTAAAGTTGGCATTCAGACAAAAGTATTCATCTGTCTCTCACTTCAGTTGGTCTTTTAGATGCAAATCAGGCACCCCATAGTACACCTCTGCTGTATGATCTAGTTACCTTCTTCCAGATCCAGTAGCACAGAAATGTGAACTGGAAAATATTCCACTCTTAAATGTTTCTTCAACAACACGTAGTGTATCCTAGAAAATCTTTTGCTGTCCCTTGAGTAAAATGTGCAACTCTTTAATTAGGGTGCATTCCCTGCCAACAATGGATATTTATTATATTTGTAATGCCCTTCCGAAATGTTCCCAAAACATTTATAGGACCTTTTGAAGACCTTTCTGTTGTCCGATTTATAGCTGGGCTAAAATCACCATCAAAATATACAGTTCTAGGAACTAAAATAAGTTGTCTAATATTAGTTGAAAAGGTTTCCTATCATCTATGTTTGACATGACAACTGTAGCAATGATGACTTAGTGTCATTTGCCTTGATCTAGCTATCACCCATCTTCCATTTGGATCTGAGGGTGAGCTTCAGATACAGATAACCCTTCCCCATGTTGTGGTCAAGGTCTGCTCCTCCTCAAATTTACTTTAGTGCACATCTTCCAATAGAAAAAAAGTCTTCTCTGCCTTGAACATATTTTAGAATTGCCCTTTGTTATTTCCCCTATGACTGACCGCTAACATTCCTGCACACTCTTCCTCACACTCTCCTTTTGGGAAACACTTATACATGAGGTAGTTGTCTAAAATTACTTGAGCCTCCCACCCCAATATCCCCACTAAAGTGTGACACAAGTTACACAAAATGACACAGCTTGCTGTTTAAAAATATCCTCTGAACCTGCATACTTAAACAGTTCTTTATTCTAAATTTTAAATGCTTATTTACCTTATTATATCTAATATGGCATCCACTTCTTCTGAGCTCTTTAATATATACATTTGATGTACCAATATTATTCTTAACAGGGTTGTAAATGTAATCTTCACTGATGGGTTGACAGTTTCAAGGCCCATACATCCTCTTATCAAAGTCCAACATGTTGTCCTATGTAGTATTTCAAATGTCATACTAATGCAAAATAAATGATCCAATAACTTTGCATTTTACAGTCTTTAACCTCACGTTGGTTTGTGTCTATTGGATCTATGATTGAATGGGTGCCTATGAGCTCTCTGGATCTCTCTGGATCTCACAATGAAAAATTTCATATTGTATCCTATTTCTGCATTTCCAGCAATATAATTAAACCATAAATTATTCTGTCTTTGGGTCTATTCCAAGTTTGGCAGTATGGGGAAAAAGGGGAGGTAACAGAATTACCAACACTTTTACTGCTCAACCAAATTCAGGGTTTTTGAAAATGGGTGCTACTTCCTCTGGCAGGATTTGTGCAGGCAGAATTGGCATCGGAAAAACAGCAGTAATTCTGCTCGGGCTAATTCTAACAGAGGAATTAGCACCAGAAACAAAAATGATAATTTCACCATATTGCAAGTTGAAATACATCTAAAAATGCACCTAATTCTGCCAAAAAGTAAGTGCAGTTACATCTACGCAAAATGTGGAGATAAATGCATCCAGGTGATGGAAATGAAGCTACATGGGCACTCAATTTTCTCTGAAAGAGTATGTAAGGCCCACGGCTTCTCCGAACACACTTCCCAAAACCAGGTAGCCACTAGCAGTTGCATACTTTGAGATCCAAGACCACCTGTACATTGAGCTACAAAGGGATGTGCAGAAGCATCATAGGCTGCAAGCAAGATAAAGATGAGGGAGATGCTGTGGAACAACAGTGCCCATTCCCCTGCTCAGACCATCACCCTGAGCACTAACTGATGACCATTGAAAAGATACGTACCTTGAAACAGGCAGATCTGAAAAGCAGGATCAACTTAAGAACAGCCATCCCACCACTGCTGAAATAATGTTGTTGCTGCACTATTTCACCACAAGCACCTTCCAGCCCACAGTGAGAATGCTGCATGGCATGTGACAGCCTACACTTTCAATTGTGCTTAGCCAAGTGCTGAACACGCTCATGCAACATGTACCTCTACATGTATCCCTCCCTGCCACGCATGCACAGGTAAATGTAATAAAGGCAAAGTCCTTTTCAGCTGCTCATTTCTCTAACATCATCACAGCTGTGGACTGCACACAGGTTATCATTGGTGGCCCTGTAGATTAATTGGAGTGAGCAGGAAGCAACTACATTCACTTAACACACAGGTGACCTGTGGTGCAGACCTCACTGCGAGTCACGTCAGTGTGAGTCCTTTGTGCTAAGGGCTGTGACAGGACATGCATTAGATGTAAATCATATAGGTGAACCACCCATCATTTGTATTATTTGCACATTTGATGCCCGTACATGCTCTTTGCTGGTGAGTGTGCTTACCCAGGATCCAGGTATGTTAACCTCTGTGTGTCTCTATATATGCTGGCAGTGTACTTTTGCGCAGGACCTTGCATCATGGTTGGAACCTGGAAAGCAGGCACCGACGTGACTCGCAGTGAGTTACATTTACCTGTGCATACGTGGCAGGGAGGGAGATCTGTAGAGGTACAACTGTCAATCCTTACCTACTCTCTCCGCAAGTACCAGCTTGTCTCTAAAGTTTTGGCCCCACTTAAAGGCCATCATGGATGGTTTGGGAAAAAGTTCATGTAGTGTAGTGTCGTGCTGTAGCATTGCCCAATTATTTCTAATGATTTGACTTATCTGGAAACTCAGTTTCGAAAATGTAGACACACATAGCAATGGGGTCTCCCTCTTCTGCTGCTGTGTGAGCAGCAATGTCTATTTTCATTTTTCCGTTTATATTCATTTACTCGGTGATCGATTGAGTTTAGTCACATTTGTGAGATTACAGCTCTTATTTATTAGGTAGTTATGGTTTATAACTAAGAATTAAAGATTGCATATTTTTGAGCGTCACAGTTCGCTGCATAGTGAAATGACCTCCCGTGTCGTGGGTTGGGTCCCATCAGAGAGCAACGGGCACATGCATTATAACAGATGTACTTTTAAAGGGTACCAGATTAGTTCACTACACTATGGCTCACCGCTTTGCACACCGATAACTAAGGTCTTCTTGCCATAACTAGTAACACTACGTGCTCGTCACGTGAGTTTCAGAACACATGACTGCAGCCCCAAGCCATCATATGACTATATTGAGAGTGTTTACGAGCGGGTCAGTTTAAGGACTCGCACTGGGAGTTACCTTGCTATTTTTCAGTGGATATTCTGGCAGACAAGGAGAGTTAAGTCCCTTTACTTTTTGCAGGCATTGTATTAGGCAATCATTCAGCATGTAGTATTAAGAGTAGTAGCATTGAACGTATGAACATGAGTTACCTTAGCAAGTGTCACTGTGCGTTTATTGCCATGTAACACAGTTAAGCAGCTACCCCACATGGATTTTTGGGTGCTGTACATGTCAAGAGGTGTATTGAATACTACACAGAGAAAGCTCTGTATGTGATGGGTCATTTCCACTTCGATACATCCTCCTCTCTACTGACAGGGTGAGCTTAATTTGCCATTCATGGCATTTTTGAATATGGAGACTTAGATAAGTACTAAAATGTACCTGTTTATGTGGCATTCTTTATAGAGAAATTATTTTTGCTATTTATAGCAGGTGAAGGCTGTGTAGGCTTTCTGATTTGGCACAAGGTTTTGTTTTCACTCGGGTGGGTGGAGAGACACCTCTCACGGGTTGCAGCCCTCACGGGTGGCATGTCTTTAATTCATGAAGTTTAATGGAATCCCTATGAGGGCACTGGACGTTAGTTCACAAAGACACAATGGTTGATGGATAGGTATAGGAGAATCCATGATGTGTTCAGGGTATATTTCTAGTCTATGCAATAAGCAGCATGTAAAATTTTCCTAAAACCTTTTGTCTATTATGTGCTGTAACACAGTTTGTTTGGCTTCAATACACAGTTTATATTGCTCTTTAAGAAGAGAGAGTCCCCGAAACGCGTTGAGCTAGACTGGATTGGTCTCTGGCCTCTACAAGAAATTGAACACTGTAGCATGATTCTATAAAATTGTTGGATTAAACAATTTTGATTGCGTGATTTGTAGCTATTTTCTTTTTGGTTTTACGTGTGTTCTAAATAAATTTAACAGCTGATTTCCAGTGACCTCTCAAGATCCGCAAAACATGGGTTTGAAGTCCCCCAGGACCCACCAGTTAACTCCTCAGAGATGTAAAGGGCATGGATGCAGTTTCTAAGATTTTTGACCTGGCGAGGAGGTCCAAGAGGGGTCTGCCTACATTGGGAAGGGGGTCCGATGGCCTCAGCATGACCGTCCCCAGCCAAGTGACACAGACCTAGCAAAACTGACTGAGGCACCCTGTCCATTCCAACTCCTAGTCACTCTTCCTGCAGCCCACAGAGCCAGGCAGGGGGCATTGTCACACATGTCCCCTTCTCCCACAGGCAAATCACTTGACCATTGTTGGGTTGACACTCTATTTTCCATTGTGGGACAGTGGGGCTTAACAGTGTCTTCCCGGGAATCTCATCTTGTGCACATGAGACACGTGGCAGTCCCAGGGGGATGAGGGGGTTGAGGATGTGCTTCTGAAGTGGTTAGCTTTTCAAAGGGATCTATCCATCACCATTTGAACCCATCATCTGTGATGCCATCTCTCCAGCAATTAACGATAAAAATCCTAGATACCTGTTGTATATTATTATTCAATGTGTAGAATAGACCAAATGATAAAAAAGCATCCAGCACTGTTGTCTTCTTACAAGAGTGTGTATCCAGTTGGGAGTGTACTAACCTCAGGAGTTACCAGATTATTGTTATGGGGGAATTCAATGTCCAGTTGGAACCTTTGAGGGAGCTGGATGGTCTCTGGTAGACTAAAATGAAGCTTGAGGTATTCCCCACCTGGAAGCAAGTACTCCTTGTTGATGTTACTCTAACTATGCACAATATTGAATTCACAAGCTTTCAAAAGAATAGCCCAGCCGAATATACCTACCAGGTACCAAATGGAAGATCCAAGATTATGCATTAGTCTGGGCCCACGATTGGCACATTGTTGATGATTTCCAGGTCATTGACCGCTATGGTCGGGAAGTGAGTCAGAAAGGGAGAAGCAGTTTGGCAGTCTGGCAGCAGGTCAGTGGGAGACATTCTCACATTCTGCCTGGAGAGATTATGTTCTGCCGTGGGCTTCGTATGAGACACAGCGCAGTACTGTGGCCAGGGTTGGCTAAAGTGGTGGATGAGTAGATTTAAACACCAGCATCTCCCTCCTAATTTCTGTCACAGAGCCCAGATTTTCATAACTGGGCCCGTAATTCACTATAGCTCTATGGTGTGTGGAAAAGAGGGGCATCATCACAGAGCTCAGAAGTGGAGAGCGGCAGTTTGGGTGGACAGCTCGCTCTGGAGGCAGCCACGAAGTAGAGTGGTGCACTGAATGGGCTCACCGTTGCTTTTGGGTGGTTTTGGTTTGAGGAGAGTCCTTTCTATCCCACAGCACTGATGTGTCGCCTTTTTGAAACCTGTTGACTTTCCATAGGCTCCTTAAGCTAACTATCTGTCTCTGAGGCCACAATGTCCTACCCACAAACTTAGAAAATTCCATGCGCTTGAAAAGTGTTATAGCAAAGGCAAGGAAGAGTGTCTGAAACAAAATGACTAAACCCCCTTCCAAATAAAACAAGCAAAGTGCTTCTACAAAGTCGCCTGACTGCCTGCATGAAAAAAAAAACCTGCTTTGGCAAAACTGATGGATATTCGTCCGTTTTTATGTGAAATAACTGTGTTGCAGAAAGACCTGGAAACAGAAAACCCACAGCAAACATACCTCACCATCCTCCTGCCACCACCTTCCCAGTGCCCAGTGGCACGGAAGAAATCTCGGACCCTGCAATAATAGAGGTGCCTAGTCCAGTGGAGTCGGTGAAAGGGGAAGATCATGCAAATATGGGAGTGGGTGATCAGCCTTTGCATTTTCTAGGGGACTCCCTATCTTTAAAATAACCAGATCAAGGTGACACCCATCAACATATACAAATGGAGGTTTTAACTGTCATGGCGCAGGTCGACTCCCTCAGTGACTGAATTCCTCCCGCCTTCGAAATAAGTTATAGCGAATTAAGAGAACACTCTGCCAGCAGTCGAGCAAAGGGAGCTAGGGACAAGGTTGCCTCTGTGGTGTCTACATCATATCATGCTGTATTGGAGGGCCTAGAGTTTGAACAGTGAAGCGGTGGGAGCCCTAGGGAGGTTGGAAGTCCAGGGAGAGTTACCCATTGAGAGGGTGATTTTTTTTACAAATAAGGAATTTGTCGGCTTCCCCGATACTTTACTCAGGTTCACCTACATCAACCTCATTCTCCTTCTTTTCTTTTATCCATCTGACTCCAAGACGCTCCCCTGGTCCCTCAAATATGCCCCTGCCTTTGATCGATCTGTTTCTGTAAGCAATGAAAATGTCTCTTTTAACATTAACTAAACTATATGATATGCTTAATGAAAAGTTAGTGTTGTTATCAGACTCAATAATGTCAAAAGTGTCTTAGCTGGAGATAAAGGGCCTCATTACAAGTTTCCCGGTAACAAATCGGAATTACCGGCATGCCGGTGCTTCTCAGTCTGTGTAGCATTGCTGCCAGAACCAACGGTTGATTCCGAGTCAGTGTGCATGCGCATTGCGGCATGCCGAAACGGTAGCACCGGCATGCTGGTAACACCATCTAAAGGTCCCAAAACTCCCCATACCCGCATCCTCGCTGATGCTGACTCCGGTTCCGGCTTAGCGCACACGGACCTAGCAGCACCACTGTTACTGGTACCAGTATTACCGTGACGGGAAATAACGTGATCGCCGGAACAGGAAATGTGCCGTCGGCCATTATAAAAACACAATCCATTGCAATCCTCAGTGCACAGGAGTTTAAGGCATATTCTGAGAACTGAAGAACATACACAGACATGTCCTCAAGACAACCTGTCGCACACAAACTCAAGCCAAGATTCAGTGAATCAGAACTGAACATGTTGGCGGACACGCTAGTCGAGAACTCAGCAGAAGTTTTCTGAAATGACCTACAGCGCCAAACAGGGACTGCAAAAAGAGGTGGGATGACCTATGACTCGGTGTGTGCAACCTCCTTGCCGCACAGCATGCCCAAGGCACGGCCACAGGAGGGGGAACACCAACTCCAATAAAACTGTAGGCCTGGGAGAAACCTGCAGCAGTATAATGCACGTGGAGACGATCAAGGGAGTTGGAGATGCAGAGGCTGGAAATGTCACATCCAATGAGGCTGGTGAGTACCCTGAAGCCCACCCACCTTGTAGCCCCAATCCCAGTGGGTAGGCCAATATGTCAAGTATGTTTTACCCTACGCCAGTATAGCCGTGCTGGCACTCCACCCACCATCAACCTCGTTGCACACATGCACATCGAACCTGCATGCAACCAACACCCATACACCACTCATACATCACACAGGTCCCCTGTATTGCCCCCACAAGTTGCATCTGCATGTACTCAGACACACATCCCCCTGAAACTACACAACTGCTGTCATCACCGCTGTGCTACCACATGCCCAAAGTCACATCAGTGTCATGTACCCCCACCACCAGCAGATAAGATGCACACATCAATGATACATGTGGCCCAATTGTCCCACCCACCATGTCCCATCCCGCAGAATTAATCTCAACGCAGCAAATGCCATAGGCAGCAGACACATGTGTAACACATCCGTGTGACAATCAGACAACCCCATGTCATACAGCTTGCTTGGCATACCCATAAAGCTCAAACCAGAAAACACATGTACCCCAGGCAACAGGCACTGCACACACCACGTACGCACACCACACATGCACACACACAGCTTTCCTCAATACATGCATGGGTGCACCATGCCATGGCCATAAACATGTCCATGATTATGCACATACATCTGAAATTACTAGTACTTTTGTCTGTCTGATGAATCCACACGCATCACTGATGCCCTGCCTTTCTGACCACAGGTACATCATCTGGCAATGAGGCTGAACAGCCAAACACATCGCAGAGCACCAGGGCATGCCGCCGCCGGCCTACCACCACATCCACCAAGGGATCCAGTGCATCCGGCAGCAGAGCGGAGCGGGCTACTATTGCAGCCGACCAGCCATCACCCAAACAGGAGCCACCTGTCGCACAGGTTCCCCCCCGACAGGAGCCACCTGTCGCAAACCCCCCTCGACAGGAGCCACCTGCACCCCTTATGCAAGGCAGTCCACCCGCCGACATTGGGGAAGATGGTGGGCCTAATTACATTTCCAGCGACCACAGCTACCCTGATGCTGAGGCATTCAGTCCCGTGGGCCCAATGAGCCCCCAACCCAGACAACCACCACCCCTACACAATTTACATGACATAGAGGGACGCCTGTCCAGGATGGAGGCACGACAAACATCAATGCACACAATAGTGCAACAATACCTGGAGGAGGCCCATCTTATGCGAGAGACACTACAGGATAGCTCCAGGAGGACCGCACAGATGCTGGGCCGAGCCACACCTGGCACGGCGTTTGAGGGAGGGGAATGGGTCAATCTGAACCCTGGTTCAGTCCATCGCCATATTGATGCAGACACTTGCTGGACAACGGCACATGCCCTTGCCGCTGGCACCATCTTCAAGCAACACTCCCACAAGTTCACAACAAAGCAGCCCATGGCATAGATCGCTGTGTCTGACTCGCCCTGCAGAAGTGTGCACCCCTCCACATAAACCTGGAAGAAAATAGGACACAGACACGTTGTTTGTGGGGAGGGATAGTTTGGGTGTGGGGAGGGTTAGTTCAGGAGGGGTTGTGGGGAGGGATAGTTGGGTGGGATTGTAGCGGTAGTCAAGGCCAATCATAAATGTAAATAGTTATTTATCTCACAATATACATGGTGTTCAAAACAAACACATGAGTGGACATTGATCTTTCAGTGTGAGTGAATTTATTCATGTACAGTGTTCAGTGTCCATTGTGCTCAATGTCCAGTGCTGTGTGTGTAGCAGGTGCTCAAAAGTAGTGGTGTATAAGGTCTGCACGTGTTGCATGTCCGTCATTGCCATCGCAGCACTGGCCATATTCCTCCTCCTCATCAGTCTCGTCCTCAGCCACTGGTGGTAGCATGTCCATGTCGTCGGGGGCAGGAGGACATTACACCTGATGCAAATGTTGTGCAACATGGCACATGCCAGCACCATTTCTCCCAACTTCTCAGGGCTGTACATGAGGGCTCCCCCTGATCTGCTCAGGCAGCGGAACCTGGCCTTCAATAGGCTAAAAGTCTGCTTAATGGTGCAGCGAGTGCATACATGGGCACGGTTGTATGCCTGTTCTTTACTGTTGTGGGGTTGCCTGACGGTGGTCATTAGTCATGGCATCAGGGAAGACCCAGGATCACCTGCACAGAAAGGGTACATGTCAATTTCCAGGTCATTCCATGTTGGCACAGTCTTTATACTGTTAAATTGAGAAGACTAACATGCACAGGCAGAATAGAGTTTAAATAAGTTATTTTATGTGTACCAGAAGGGATATTTTTCAGGATGCGTGTGGGGTGTTTCTTGTGCTGTTGCATTCACATGGACCATTCACGGAAAAGATTACCTCTAAAAATTTCCCAGCAACTGACACAAATGGATGTAAATGTCATTGATGTGTCACATATGAAAATCAACTATATGTCCTGGTACGACAGTACTTTTACCATTTGAATGGTATGCATTTGTGATTTAGTGGTAGTAGAAATATGCAGACTTTATTACGAATTCTTTACATAGACATGATCTGAAATCGTGACCCATATGACGAAGAACATATTGATGGAATGTGTGAGTGTGGGGAAAAAGGGTTGAATATTTGTTAAGGGGAGTCAGTGGGGTATTTTGAGGTGTGAAACGGTGGATCGGGTGATGCTGCCACCTTCAAATCATATATTAGAGGTAGTGAGGTATATTCCCAATTAAGAGGTTGACATTTAGAAGACATGACACAAGTTCAAATGTGTGAGCATTCACAAGTTTTACAGGGGTGGCAGCTTCTGAATTCTCTGGCTGAGCATCATGTGTAGTGCATTTCCTTGACTGTGTATGTGCCTACCATTGTTACTATGGTGTGGTGCATTCTGGTACATGTGGTTTTGGTTCACTGCTGGGCCAAATGGATGTAGTTACGTATGCACTGTATATTTTACATGATGCGTGGAGAGACCGCTGTCAAGGCCTTGTACTCTGGCATGCTACTACCTTCAGTTTCACCTACACACAATTGTGGGCATCTATGTTCATCGCTTTTATTCCCCACCTACCTTTGCCATTCAATGACCTATCCGGCCTCTGGGCACTTTCACAGGGATTTGGTAATTGTATCAGGAATTTGCAGTAGAAGTTATGATGGAATAATGTATTTATTTTATTTATTTATTTGCATTTTTAAAGCGCACAGCAGTCCTTGGGCATCGTGGCGCTGTTACAGGATATTTGCTTAGAGGAACAACAGTTAATGCACATTTTACATACAGTTTATATACAGTTAACAGCAGTTTGCAGATTGTCTTCTTATTCAAACAAAGGTAAAGGTGAGTTGAGGAGAGAGGGTCATATACAGTTATTATATTTTTGAGAGGGTGCGTTTGTGGTAACGTGGCTAGTGGAATAATGCATGCAGTGTGCACATCCACTGGTCATGGGTGTCATAATGGGCCATTTTTCATACACTCCACGTGACCTTGTAGTTAGACTCACCCAGCAGCCAGGTATGCTATGCTGTTAACTGCCCCCCCACCAATTCAACACAGAACATGGGCTTGTAGTTGAACTCACCCAGTAGTCAGGTATGATCTCCGGCATGTCGTGCCATGTAGCAGGGCAACATGGAGTTCCGCAACACCATGGAGTCATGTCTAGAGCCAGACAAGATGGAGGCCATCACACACCAGCTGTATATTGAGGAAATGGTACAGCTTCATGTTGCAGTACACTACATCCACAGCATGCCTGACCACCAGCTCCACATGTATGCAGTCCTCCAATTACATAAGGCATGCCTGCAAGTGCATGGAATGCAATTTTGTGCCATTCACCTCCTCGGCAGTCCGTGGTAAGCTGGTATGGTCCTGTATGTGGGACACAAGTGCATCGAGCACCTGAAAGAGCACATGGGAGAAACAGGGTTGGGAGAGAAACCATGCAGCTGGCCCACTGTGTGCTGGTATGTGCCTGTGGCAATAAAGTGTAGCACAGACACTACCTCCGGCAAGGTGGGGGATGGCTGTCCGGATATTAATGAGGCTGACTAGGTCAACACGTATGCGGTCTGCTATGGTGGTGATGGTGTCCCTGTATAGCCAGTACAGGGTTTGGATCTGAGCAGGGGTGAGGTTGAATGGGGTGGCCCTTAGGCGAGGGGTTGATGGCTGCCTGTGGGGTACAACCTGCTGCACATTGGGAATTTGCTGGGTCGTGATGGCCCTCCTTCTCCTCATGCACCTCCACAGCATCCTCCGCCTCACTGCCTCTTCAATCAGTAGCTTTGTAGGCATGTCCTCCAGCTCCAGTACTGCTACTGCTAATGCTAGCATTGTGGCACTGGATGGGGTGTCGGAATGGTCCTTTCGTGCTGTGGAACAGCCCATTGGGTCCACCTGTGCTGATTGATTTTCAGCACCTTTGGCATGTTTCTGCACACCGGTATCCACTTAACGCCTGCTCCGGGATGCCGGTATTCCGGCATCGTTTTCACATTGTTAGCAGCATGTCTATGCTGGTGGTTGCGTGCCTGTGCGCCTTGGAACATGCACTCACTTACGCCATGGCAGTATCACAGGCACGGCTGCCACGTGTCTCTGGAGATACCAACAACAGTGTTGCCGGACACGGTGGGTCCCTTGCGGTCCTACACTGCTCTGGAAAAGGGTGCCGGTATGGATATACTTTCACCGCTATTTACAGACTGGCAAGCTTGTAATGAGGCCCAAAGACACAAAATCGATCGTGAGGGGTAATAGGTGGTCCACTGACAATGCAAACACCTGTCCCCCAGATCATCAAACTGTGCATATAAAGTCCCATTTGTTCCCCCAGGAAGAGGTGGCCCTACCTCAGCAGGTGCGTTCAACACTAAGGGAGGTTGGGGTACAAATGACTGTAGATTTACTTCCTGTGTCAGAGTCACTCAAAGGCACGGATGAACGCCCAAAGCCCCTCTGAGTTTTCTGTCACCATTCAAGGGGGGGCATAAATCCTCAAAAGAACAAAATAAATCTAAAAAACAAATGGGGCTGTTTAGATCCTATGTAACTGGTGCCAGGGAATTCATCCGATCCTTTTCCTCTCCTCCACCTGTAAATGCAGCAGCTTTTACGTTGTGAAAAAAAGATGGAAAAGGAAACCGGCCCCTCGAAAATATGTAATTTTATATGTGGTTGTAGATCCTTAGCTCTTTGACCTGTCGCTGGTATCACCTGTTGTGGGGAAAAGTGCAGTGTAGCCAAGGTCTAAAAAAACTGTGGCCTGCACAAAATTACATAACTAGGGTATTTTTAGAGTGTGTAGTGATGACCACTGCACTGCAGGGGTACAGGGATCGAATCATCAGCACAATTTTCACTGAATACACTCTTGTGATTGGGTCATAGGTTTCAACTCACCCTTCAAAGTTCCTTGTTAACCCATTCACACATATCCTAGCATTGTTATACTTTTGCACGAGTCCCAAACCACACAGCGGTGCCAGAAGCTGTGCAAATGGCAGAGCCTGTGCCTTCCAAATCTAAAGCAATAATGTGTGAAATGTTTGAGCGCAGTGTTTTTCTCCTGAAGGATTTGCCTATTTTACTATTGCCAATATGTCCTTATGAAATAAATAAATACATGAATAGAATGGATAATGTGTACTACAAAATTTAAGTTTGAAATGCAAATAAAGACCGGTACACCTCACCTTTTCCCATGTGTTTAATAAAAGTTGGGGGTTGAAAAAGCCTCCTGCCGACCCACACTTTTGGCCCACTATAAGCAGCAGGTAAAGTATATTCTGCCCTTTATCAAAATCAGTTGTGCACCCCTGTCCTACAGACACGACTCTGGTGTCATTCAGTGACACGTTTAGCCCACGTTAATGGCATGCTGTCCAAATCTGCAATTCCAAAGGTCTTCGAAGTTTATTCACTGATGTGGTGGTGTAAAAGTGACGATTTTGTGTAACGTTGTTTTGTTTTTTTGAAACGCTTTCAATTAGAGTCATTGTATATCCTACACACATGGGTCTGGTGTTATTCCGTTCCACATTTCACCCACTTCAATGGTATACTTTTCAAACTGCAATTCCTAAGGCTTTGAAGTCCATTTACTGGAGTTCATTCACTGATGAAGTTGTGCATATGTGACGATTTCCTGTAACGTTTCTGGTCGCATTCTGTTCCTAATGCATCCAACTTTGATGGTATACTGTCCAAATCTACAATTCCCAAGGCATTTGAAACTTATTAACAGGCATTAACTCTTGTAAGTGATAAGTGACGGTACAGTAATGCTTTGGAATTGGGGTCATTGTATGCCCTAAAGATATGGGTCTGCTGTCATTCCGTCCAACATTTCCCCAAATTTGCTGGTATGCTGTCCAACTTTCCAATTCCCCAAAGGGGAGGGGGTTTCAAACAAAGCAAGCCCTTGTTGGAGTATCCCTACAAGTGACCAAACCGCTGAGTTCAACACGCAGCAGTCACCGGGGGGCACTGGGGGGAGAAGCAAGCCCCTCGGGGGGTTGGGCACCAAAGGCACCGGGGGGCCGAGCCCTCTCAGTTTTCCAATAACACAGTGTTAGCCTGGTGGAGTTTGGCTGGGGACGTAACCAAAGCTCTAGCTGTTGCAAGAGGGGTAAGGCAAGGCCGCATATTGGCACCCCTCTTGTGTATATAAAATAATTGCATTATTGAAGAACATGTCAAGTCTGGTTATGATCCTCCACGAATTCCAGCACTGTTTTTTGCAGATGATGCCATACTCATGTGGGCTACCCCGGCAGGTATTTAAGTATCACTCCATTGCTTTGTCCACAAATCTGAAGAGCTGGGGCTGGAAATTAACTCCAGCGAAATGAAAGGCATGGTTTTTATTCCTAGAAATTCCCAAAATACGCCTTACATGCAAGTGTTGGGGGTGTCGAATTGGGACAGGTCTTAGGGCCCAACTACTTGGGCAATTGTTTAGCAAGCAACTCTAGCTGGGGTCTACGGCTACTCAAGCCGGACACCGCCCTTGAGTAATAGAGCGGTGCGCTAACAAAACTATTTTATAATCATGGTCGGCGCTCAGTTGCACCGGCCCTACACATTTATAAGCTGAAGGCAAAGGCATCAGACTTATGTGGCACTGAAATCCAACACTTGATCATTATGCACAGTTGAAAACACAGTTTTGAAAAGGATTCTTTTGCTCCTGCAAAGCGCACCAAATGTGCTTGTGCGAATGGAATGTGATCTGAGTCATATTGAAGCAGGGTTAAGGAGGGGAAGAGTAAGGAAGCCCCACTTCATCAGGGATCAGCAAAAGTAGGAGGCCCCACGGGGTTAATACATGAAACAGTATGAAGATGAAGTAGCCCCAGGTGGAAATAAGCCAAGCCTGTTATAGTGGGAAATTATGGATGAGAGGTTCCACTCATGTTCCACAGCTGCTGTAGGTGTAACAAAATTAAGGAAGGTGTAGCCAAGTGCAATGGACTTGTGGAGAAAAAGGGGGAGAGGTAATGGGACATACACCATTTTGACAGCCCCACCGAGCAATGCGAGCATCACTGAGCAGTGAAGCGGAATGTCCCAATAAGCCCTTTGAGAGCAGCTTGCCCCGCAAAGTAACTCCCAGGTGGAGGTAAAATAAGTCTGCTGAACTGGAAGGTGTCTCCCCCAAAACTACCGTAATTCATTCGTTCCCCAAAGGAGGTAAAAGGGGAAGCAGCATGTGGGAGAGAGGAAACAAAAGTATGCATAGGGGTGAATGAAGAAATAACTATGCTACGTGGGTTTGGTTAAAGGACTTGTGTGCCAAAGTGAAATGGTGCCTTTATGTCGTCTCACCGGTGGGATTTGACCGTTGGGAAGCAGGAGCTCAGCGACCCTGCTCTACTTGTGGGTGACTAATGACGTCACACTATCCTCACAGGGTCTTGGCGAAGGTATGGAACGAAGATTTCAGCGTTCCATGTTTGGCATGTAGTGCGTTAGCAGTTGATAGGCTTTGCCGATCGGAGGTTGAGAAAAGAACCACAAGGAACTAACGTATCACATGACAGTGCTACATAGCCGCATCCGGAGAGCGTCGGATGCAAATTGCTACGGCACGGATGTGTGAACATTGAAGTGGAATTATGAGCCATCCACGGAGTATAGTCCGAGAGGTTCTACACAGTGCGCCGCAAGAAAGAAGTTGCCTTATGAGTGAGAGCTGTGGAACTCTTGTGCATTACCGTGACGCGCCACAATAAAGAAGTGGACCGGCGTCAGGCAGCATTTTCTAGCTGTGGAACTGTGTTCAACACCGTAACACGCCGCAATAAACAAGTGGGCCGGCGTCAGGCAGCATTTTCAACAGAGTCTAGAGGGCATGGAGCGCCATAATAAAAGACTCAGCATCCTGCAGAAGAATCAAGAGGTTATAAAGCTGCACGGTAAGGCATTGAAGGCTTGGGGCCCATGGTCGAGATGCAGCGTTTTGAAGTGGCATCGCAGGATTTTGTTAGTTTCAAAGCAAAGGAATTAAAAGAGGGTCAATGCAAGCTAAGTCAAGACGAAATGTATCCTTTTTAAGAGGTTTAACGTGTCAGACGTAAGTGTGTGAAATGCAATGCTAAGGATGTAACATCTTTGAGGATTTCCAGGTTAAGGGTGCGGATCACCCATGGACTTCTAGTAGGGTTAATCATATGTTTATTATGTTAACATGCATAACGAAGCATACTCCATAAAGAAAAAAAAAAGGGTGAAGTGCCAAATTTGTGTTGTATCTAATTGGAGTTGCATGTGGAAGAGTGAGCTAGTATAATCTTTTTGAGGATTTTGGTGAAGTGCCGAATTTGTGTTGTATCTAATGGAGTTGCATGTGGAAGAGTGAGTTAGTATAATCTTTTTGAGGATTTTCAGAAGTTCAGTTGCCATTTCATATAGGCTCAAAACATGACCATGGACTTTTAGGAGCATAATATTTATCGTAAGGTCAAGAGATGACCATGGACTTCTAGGACAAAAATGTTGGTTAACTTAATAACACCACAGATATAATGTGCTGAATTGTAAAATGTCTTTGCCTGATTCAGTTAAAGTTGGAAGTAAAATAGATGCACAATAATGGGCATATAGATGGTATGTATCAGGCAGTAACTGAAGAAGTAGCGCTTCTGATGTGAATGACATTTGGTAAGGAAAGAGAGATGTGCATGTCTGTTCATCAGTATTAGTAAGGGGTAGCTCCTCTTAGGTGAATGACACTGTGAAGATACTTAGAGGTAGCGCCTCTGATATGTGGGTCACTTTTGATGGGGGTAGTGCCTCTGATAAGTGTGGCTCAATGGGTATTTTAGGGAGGTAGCGCCTCGAGTAAGAGTGACAATAAGTTTCCTTTGAGAGGTAGCGCCTCTGAGGTGAGTGTCACTAGGGTATGTTAGGGAGGTAGCGCCTCCGGGTTTATGCGAAGTTTAGTATTAGAGAGAGGTAGCGCCTCTGATGTGCATGGACGTAAGTGCATATGAGGGAGGTAGCACCTCCGGTAGGTGTCTCTATTAGTGTTAGCAAGAAAAGCGCCACTGACGTGAATGGACACAAGTGTATGTGAGGGAGATACCGCCTCTGGTTTGTGGAACATAGGGATGTGTGTGAGGTACCGCCTCAGCCAGTGTAGAGTAGGACAGGTACCTCAGTGGATGAGTACCATGTCATAATGTTTCCACAATTGTTTAAAGGAGGTAGCCCCTCTGTAGTGACATTTTCTTTGTGTAGTTGTGTCAAAGCCTGTGTTTCATCCAAATTTGTGGGGTGTGGCATTTCAGTTTCTATCAATTCTGCATTGGGTTTACTTTGGTCATTCACCGGGTACGCAGATGGGTTTGGGATGTCTGGCCAGTGTCTCAGCTTTTTCTGCAGTATTTGAATGTATTGGATAAGTAGGTCATACCCAATGGGCTGAGTATAATTGATGTTTGAATGGGTGAGTAGTGTTGTGTCGTCGTGAGTGTGTCTGTTTTAGGTTTGGTATTAGATGCGTGTTTGAGACGGCTTTAAAAAAAAAAACCTTGTTGTTACTGATTTGTACATGTGTGGGTCTGATAAAGGAAGGAGATGTATTACGTTGTGAATTCCTGTGTGTGTGTGGCTTTGGAAAAAGAGGGAGATGTGTAATATAGTGACTGTCTGTGTTGATCTGCCATATGTGAGTGTGTGATGTCATATGGAATGTTGTTGGGTGAATGATGGATTGCTGATCTGAGGGTTCCATACTGAGGCAGGCCTGGGTGATGGGGCCAGTGCTGTTAATACTCCATACTCCTGTATTTACTTCCATGTAACTGTAACTAAAGTTTCTTTAATAAACCTAATATATAACCTAAGTTAAGCCTGCAAGTCACTTCGCAACAGGAACAAAATCTACAGCAGTCTTTTTTTTCCTCATTTTTTATCTCCATTTTACACCATTAGCTCTAGTGGGGAAAATATCAAGTCTAAATCTCATTATTGTGTAGCCAACCTTCAAGGACAGGAATTTGCATAGGTATTGTGCACCTATTCCCAATTTCTTATGGACTCGAGTATTATTCTGGTATTGTTTATATTTCCCCTTTGTGTCACAGGTTCTACACCAATCCGCCCTCCACAGTCTTTGTTTGTATGATTCAGGGGGCTGATTTATTAAGGTTCCTTCCAGTCCCCATTTCACCAGTGTGAGTTCAGACCAGTCCAAAAGACTGTTTTTAAGGTCTCCTACTTCCTCTCTGAATTCTGCTTATGAAGTGTGGGCTGGAGCAGAAATAAATGTATAGCAGAGCAGGAATCTCTTCCATACTATGTAGGCTTCTAATGATAATAAGCCCAGTTCATGTCTAAGCACACTGATCGGGATCACCTGAGGGAGCCTTAAAACCTTCTTCCACATTAGTCCTTCCAAATGGCAAAGGTCTTCTTCCAAAAAGCTATGGTGGATTTCCACAACCTAGGTTAACATCAGTACTGTCTTTGCTTTATATAGTTTATATATATCAGGAGCAGGATTTAGGAAAACTTGCCATATTTGTAGTTAAAGTTTGCTTTCTTACTCAGGGTATTAAAGATGTCAAAACCAGGTATTTCTATTAACCAATTCCAAGACTTTTTCTTCGCCGAGCCATACCGATTTCTTCTTTCTACGCCATCCTGCTGTTATTGTCATTAGTTGTGTTTTCTTAGAATGTATAATTAATTTGTTGTCCTCGCAATATGCATGCAAGGCCGTCAACATTCTTTGTATACTCACCCAGGTACAGTCCATGAGAATAATATCATCAGCATAGGTTATCCACAAAATCTTTGTGCCTAAAACTTTAAGGGCACTAAAAGTTGCCTCTACCATTTGGTCGCCCAAGTCAGCCATATGTGTATTAAATAGGAACCTGTGCAAGAGTGCAACCTTGCTGAAGGCCATTGTTAGTGTTTGTTCTGTTTGATCGCAGTCTATCTTGGTTTAGTGGAGTCCTAATGCAAGAATGTTTATGCAGATGGATCAAAGATGCCAACAATCCTTTTGGTAGACGCCATCCCACCAGTTTTTCCCATAAAATGTCCCTGTTTACCCAGTCAAAAGCTAGGGAGAGGTCTACGGACACCAAGTACACTTCTCTGAAGGCTCCTTCCCATACCAAACGTTGCACATGGTAAATAACCCATCCTGCCAAGTTTGTACCAACATCTGGTCTGAAGCCCACTTGGTTGGCCATCAGGATATCCTTTGAATTGGCCCATTCTTCTAATGATGAGAGTAAATTCCTCCAAATATTTGGGAGTTGGAATCCATCAGGGACACTGGTCTTTAATTTTCTGGTCTTCCTTGTGCCTTTTCTTATAAATCTGGACTATGTGTGCTTCTTTCTATGAGTTTGATGTACTTCTAGTTTCTATGAATGACTGAAAGTAATTATGCAGGATACATTTCCAAAGATCAGGAGATTCCTTCATTACTTTATTACTAAGTCTATTAGAACCCGGGGTTCTAGAATTACTTCTACTGCGGATAATTTTTCCGATGTCTTCTATAGAAAACTTCAAGGACCAGTCTTCGTTTTCTAGGCTCTCCCAATTCTCTAAGGTCTCTAGCGGATGGTTATATAAACTGGAAAATACGTGGACCAGACCTGTTCGGTAATGGGATTTGTTTGCTATGTAGTCTGGAATCTGTCCCATGTTTTACCACTTTCCAATAATGTACATCACTTTTCTTCACCAGGCAGGCAATCATCCTCTGACCTTCCCTCTGATAGTTTAGTGCTTTAATAGTTCTCAATTTAGACTTATAGCTATGTCTGAGTCCTTTCATCTACATATCCAGTAAGGGTCCCCGGGCGATCTCACGAATGGCCCTTCTTAGAATGAGAGGTTTATAATTAGGTCTGCTTTTCTGCTGTCTAAATTTTCTAGGGCACAGGAGATTTTCGAAGAGTTCCAGTAAATCTTTGAACCGAGCATATAGGACTATTAAACTCTCCATGAGACATGATAAGGAATGTCTCAAGCTTCTCATTGAATTCTAGGATATCATTCTGGGCCCAAATTATTCTGTTTTCACCCTCTGAGACCATGACTTTGTCCATTTTTATCAGGAGGCCGTTTTTATATCAAAGGGTAGTACTGCTGAGAGATTTACATGATCACTGGGGAGACCGCATTCCAATTCCAAATTACTATGCGAAGCTGCCCAATCTTCAGAAATTAAAATAAAATCAATACGGGGGCGTTAACACCATTGCTCCAGGTGTTCCACTTGGACTCCCCTTGTTTGGGTTTACTCATCAGCAGAGTCAAATTCCAGCCTTCCATGCAGTCCCAGCATTTCTTCCCCTTTTGGTCCTGGGGCTGTTTCTCTTCTAGAGTCCTAAAAAAATCACCATAATGTGTTTTATTCTGATTTTAATTGCTTGCAAATCTATTTAAAAAAGTATGTAGTACCTGAAGACTTAAAGACGAATAAAGGATTAAAACATTTTTTTAAAAGCACATTTCGTAAGGCACTAGTTAAGGAGCACACATTACAAAAATCTGATTTCAGAGAGCAAATTCAATAGAGTGGAATCAAGGAGCACATTTCACAAAGTGGCACACTAAAGCAAATCTCAAAAGGGTGCAACTAAACAGCTGAATTGATAAGGCACTGCTCTGGGAGAAAATGACATCGAAAGGGTGTATACTTTCCCAATAGTTTCCCTTTCCTATGCCCAATCTTGAGTGATTGTGGTGGTGTTCTGTTGTTGTGTAGATTGTCATACATGGGCCTGTGTAGGACTATTGCTGCTATCCTGGGCAGAAACAGAGGGTGAAAAATCCAAGTAAATGGGCAGTAGAGACTGCTGTTAGTCAGGGATTACTCCAATCACTCAGGAGCACCTTTTGTATGCGTGCAGTCAAGCAGCAAATTTCAAAAGGGTGCAAAGAAAGAGAAAAATGTATAAGGCAGAATTCAGGAATAACATTTCATCGGGGTGCAATCAAGAAGCATTTGACGCAAGGCTGCACAAAGTGAGAACATTGAACATTTCAAAAGGGTGCAATAAGTAAAGACATTTGAAAGGAACGATCAATAAGGGCACTTTGGGAGGCATCACATTTCAAAAGGCAGCATTCAGTGAGCAAATAAATAGATTGAAATCATGGAGCAGATTTCACAAGTCAAAAATCTGAAGAAAAAGCATTTAGGCATAAGCGTTATACACATAACTTTTTAAAAGGGTGAAATCAAGGAATGCATCTATAAGGGAACAATCAGGAAGAACATTTCATAAAGGTGCAATCAAGAAGTGTTTTCCACATGGTGGAGCTCAGAAGCAAATCAAGGAGATAATTTCATAACCAATCAAGGAGAACATTTCATAAGGAGGCAATGAAGGAGCATATTCTGTAAGGCACCGCACAGGGAGAACATTTCATAAGAAGGCAATTTAGGAGCAGATTCTGTAAGGCACCACCCAGGGAGAACATTTCATAAGAAGGCAACGTAGGAGCAGGTTCTGTAAGGCATACCCCAGGCAGAACATTTCATAAGGAGGCAACGTAGGAGCAGAATCTGTAAGGCACAGCACAGGGAGAACATTTTATAAGGAGGCAATGTAGGAGCAGATTCTGTAGGACACTGCCCAGGGAGAACATTTCATAAGAAGGCAATGTACGAGCATGTTCTGTACGGCACACCCCAGGCAGAACATTTCATAAGGAGGCAACATAGGAGCGGAAACTGTAAGGCACAGCAAAGGGAGAACATTTTATAAGGAGGCAATGTAGGAGTAGATTCTGTAAGGCACCGCTCAGGGAGAACATTTCATAAGAAGGCAACGTAGAAGCAGGTTCTGTAAGGCATTCCCCAGGCAGAACATTTCATAAGGAGGCACCATAGGAGCAGAATCTGTAAGGCACAGCACATGGAGAACATTTTATAAGGAGGCAATGTAGGAGCAGATTCTGTAAGGCACTAGCCAGGGAGAACATTTCTTAAGGAATCAATCAAGGAGAACATTTCATAATCAATCAAGGAGAACATTTCATGAGGAGGCAATGAAGGAGTAGATTCTGTAAGGCACCACCCAGGCAGAACATTTCATAAGAAGGCAATGCAGGAGCAGATTCTGTAAGGCACCGCCCCGGCAGAACACTTCATAAAGAGGCAATGTAGGAGCCGATTCTGTAAGGCACCGCCCAGGGAGAACATTTCATAAGAAGGCAAAGTAGGAGCAGGTTCTGTAAGGCATACACCAGGCAGAACATTTCATAAGGAGGCAACGTAGGAGCAGAATCTGTAAGGCACAGCACAGGGAGAACATTTTATAAGGAGGCAATGTAGGAGTAGATTCTGTGGGGCACACCCCAGGCAGAACATTTCATAAGGAGGCAACGTAGGAGCAGAATCTGTAAGACACAGCAAAGGGAGAATATTTTATAAGGAGGCAATGTAGGAGCAGATTCTGTAAGGCACCGCCCAGGGAGAACATTTCATAAGAAGGCAACGTAGAAGCAGGTTCTGTAAGGCATACCCCTGGCAGAACATTTCATAAGGAGGCAACGTAGGAGCAGAATCTGTAAGACACAGCACAGGGAGAACATTTTTATAAGGAGGCAACATAGGAGCAGAATCTGTAAGACACAGCACAGGGAGAACATTTTATAAGGAGGCAATGAAGGAGTAGATTCTGTAAGGCACCACCCAGGCAGAACATTTTATAAGAAGGCAATGCAGGAGCTGATTCTGTAAGGCACCGCCCAGGGAGAACATTTCATAAAGAATCAATCACGGAGAACATTTCACAAAGTCACAATGATGGACCACATTTCCTAAAGTCGCACTCAGAGCAAATGTGGTCATAGGGTGTAATCAAATAGCACATTTCACAAGGTAGCACTCAGGAGGAAATTGCAAAAGGGTGCAACCAAGGAGTATATTTCATAGTGAGATAATCTAGGGTCACATTTCGTACAGCAGAACACGATAAGCAATGTTCATAAGTGTGTGATCTTTAGAAAATTTTACAAAACAGCACTCATGGAGCAAAACCTATAAGGGTGCAAACAAGTGTCATGTGTAATAGTGGGCAAGTCAATGAACAAATTAACTGAGATAGAACATTTTATAAATCTGCGATCATGTAGTACATTTCATAAGAGTGCCATCAAGGAGCTAATTTAGTAAGGAAGAATGTAGAGGGAATATATCCTAACAGTGTATCCAAGGATCAAATGTTACAAGGCAATACTTAAAGTGATGTTTTTCAACCTCCTCTCTCCTATGTTGCTTTTGTTATCACAGGCAATTGAAAAGATAACCACTAGAAAAAGTGGGTGGGAGATGACTCCTCCAGAGCTTCTGCCAACTGTTTTGTAGATGAAGTCATCACATTAAATCCACCATAACATGAAGACCAAAATGCTGTCAGTAAATTAGTGTGTGACAAATGAATGGAAGCCAGAAAATGGGTAAGAAGAGACGGACAGTGTGAGTGCAACACAAAATGAGAAATGCCCTCATTTTGAATTATCTGCTAATTGCACAGAGGGTTCTCCAATTGTGTGCGCTTACATGCACTGCAGCCCCCCACACCTCCATATAGTTTTAATTGTTTGCACGATGGGCCTTTGTTTGCATGCATAACTTGCACTTTGTAGTGCAAAAAATAGTAAATTATACAGGGACGTCATTTCAACAAAATGCCTGAGGTAGCGGAAGTGACATCACACAACACTTGACCTCTGATGACATCACAGGAAGTGATGTCATTTGACCCATCCCAAAGTGACATCACAGGAAGTGATGGAGCATGACCTTTCACCCCTTGACCAAACAGGAATTGGCATCATATGACATTGTTTCTAAGTACAATACGAAAACTATGGTTACGATATCACTGTAAAGTGATCTTCATTTATACAAGATTGGATCACCATGTGTATCATTAATATCAGCGTGTACAGGCCCATATTGCCAAATCACTGTGAATGCAAGCAGACGTCCAAGGCCAAATGATAATGATGTGTTATTATATAGCACTTATGCTTAAGCGCTACATATAGAACAAAAGGAACAATAGGTCTGTGGAAGGGGAACATAAAGCCAAGACAGAGAAGCCCGCTGAATAAAGCTGACTAAAGAAAGGAAGCAATAACTTCTCAGAAGCATCAGAGACAGCACTAGATGAAGTGCCAGCAGAACACAAACTGTTCAGCAGGACACAAATGTTCTTCTCAGCAATAATACCATCTGTACAGGCATACACAAATGTGAAGTGGCTGCAGGTTACCCGCTGGGAGCTGATGGGGACGATCAAATATACAGTGAATGTATTCAACACCATAAGAGCTACGAGCAGTGAGGTTGGTGGGACTCCAGAATAGAAACATCCTAGCTCTGCTCACTGCAATGGATGGAGGAGTTTGCACAAAATTCGGAGGTTCTTGTTGCACATTCATACCTGCCAGTGACGAAGACAACAGTACCCTGTCAGAAGCGGTATTACAGCTGTCCCAGATGCATGCTAAAATGGAAAAAGAAGCAAAGGGGACGGGGAAGGACCAAAGCTGGATAGCGTACATATGGTAGTAGATGCCATCATAGCTGTGACATGGACTAAAGTGATAATGGGAGCACTAGTACTGGCAGCAGTGTCCATATGCAGAGTAAAAATATGCCTCACCAAGTGTAAGAAGACAGCGGAGGAAGCTATCAACATGCAGGCCCTGATGGATGTGAACATAAGAGGAGCAAAGGATGAGATTGTGGCCAAAAGAAACAAGATAAGAGAGTGAATAGTGACATATGAATTGTTCCTGCGTGGGGTGATAAAGTTAGACAACCCATTTGATGCAAAGTATTATGAAGGGAAATGGGTGTGGTGCAACCCCAAGGGAGTGTGCTGTTATATCAACTGGTCTTTCGATGATCATATGAATTACTATGGGCACCTTGAAGGAATAACAAAGATATGGAAACCAAGAGCAAAAAGATTGACATATAAGGATGTGGTCAACAGGTCAGCCATAGGCTGGACTGAAGAGGGAGGCAGGATTCTGGGAACACCCGCCTACTAAATTCATGACAAGACGGAAGGTCAGAAAACACTGCAACCACCCATTCTATTTCAGATGAATCCCAAATGCACAAATTATCGAAAAATACACTGAGAGGTACCCTCTCAGCCAGCCATACCGACCAACTACAGTACAAATCAATCCATGTGTAGGAGAAGAGACAGTGATCCTGGATAGAGATACCTATATGGACAGTCTCGACTGAGCACCAAGAAGCCATGTTGATGATGTCATTAGATACACCATGACACAGCAGCGTTAGACATGAAGTACACATGCAGTCTACACTGCACCACACAAACACACACTTGAATACACAAAGAACATGAATTTACTGTTCTATAGTTAGAGGACAGGTACATATACATAATGTCATTACTTTTATTATTTTGTCAGTAGCCAAATGTAGTAATGCAGAAACTGCAAGGTACATGAGATCCTGAGGGAGATTGCTGATGCTTAAAGCCAATAACCGTGGGGACATACAGGAGTATATATGGAACCTGATCGAACCATGTATAGCTGACCCATAGGGAACTTAGTAGGACATGGACAACATAGCAACCGCATTATAAGGTTTTGAAAAATTACAGAAGCCTTCAAACCATTGAGCAAGAGAGGCTGACTCAGGCTGGGGACAAAGCAAGACGTGTGAGACAGGACCCACAGCCAAGGTCAAGAAATACAGACATTCCAATCCCCAGAAGACAAAGGGACCAGCTGCAAGAAAACGGAATAAAACCTCATAATTTGGAGCTGCAGAGCTTGATTTTAAGGCCTCTAAACATGTGGCACAGCTGAATGGAACAATGGACAGTCTTCCATGGCAAGAAGAGCAGCCGGTCCCAGCAGCCAGACGCAGATCGTAACAAGTGTTGCTGCCATTGGGAGAATATTCTCATAAGGCAAAGGTGGTGTACACAAGTTACAAAACAGACACATAATCATTGACATCACCTTGAAAAGGTGTATAGTGGGCTGAGAACCATTTCTGGTCCCATGTCTGGGGACGTCAGCTCTAGCCAATCACAGTTTAGCACTCCAGGAGTGGGTAGCAATGGACAAGAACCAATGGTAAGCCCACTTCTCTGTAACAATGTATTAGTTAGAAAATTGGGAATGCGACAGGTCAGCCACTGGACATGTAAAAGCAAGTAGAATAATATGTAGAGGTGATTGTATGGGTTATTAGATTCCACACATTGATAGATTTTTAGAGAACGGCCCAATTAATTATGGAATAGTGACGTGATTTTGCACGAAAACTGGCCTGCAAGCCAGGAGAAGCCGAGACATATTGGTATCCACCTGTGTTCTTGTATTGATCACTGTTGGTTTTATTTGTATTAAAGCACAGTTTGAACTTGCCGTTGACTGAGTCCTCCGTGTATACTGGGGAGGGAGTTGGGCTCTCCAAGTTCACAGACTTCCAGCATCGCTCTGGCATACCTGGGAGTCTGTCCAACAGGATACCCTCCGTCCCTGTATCCGAGATTAACCTTTCTACTTGCTGTTTAGAAAAAAAAAGGAAAACTGTATCGTTCAACAAGTATGCTTAATACATCTGTCTTGCTGTCTCTATGACCTTGCTATGTGTGCACTATCTCACTGATACCAATTCATGTACTAGCGGTGCTATCAACAAATCAAATAAAAAAATAAAAAAATAGGAGTTTCGTAGGGTGGAGGGGTTAAAGATGAAACTGAATAGGGCGCACGATTGTTCACTGTTTCAGTGGGACGGGGAGGGAATTAGATATCTCGGGGTCACCATTACAAAGGCCTTGAACCCCCTATGTTAGGTGAACTTTAAGCAACTATTGAATGAATTGGAATTCGATCTAGCATGGTGGAACCCACTTACCATGTCATGGATGGGTAGGATGGCTTCAATAAAAATGGTGACCCTCCTGAGGCTTCTTACTTTTTTCAAACCTTTCTGATAACCCTTCCTAAGACCTTTTTATGTCTCTTTAAATACATTATTAACAGCATTTATAAAACCGAGGGTTGCCCTACAACTTGTAATGGCCCCAAGATCTAAAGTGGGCCTGGCGGTCTGAAACGTTTTCTATTTTTATCAAGCCACTGAAATGCGGGTCATGAGGCAATGGTTTGAGACACATTTGAGGAAGCTGTATGTTAAAATGGATAGAGCGGTGGTTGGGTCGGTGGTCAGTCATAATTTAGAAAAAATAATGTCGAATGACAAAAATGTCGAAAAAATGTCGAAAAAAAATGTCGAATGTATTATTTTTTTATTTATATGTATTTTTTGGCTTTGGTAAGTATAAAAAATGAGTAAACTTAAAAAAAAAGGCGGGGTTGGGGGCGGAACCCCCCCATTTAACAAAAAAAACGTATTGAAAAATAAATTCGACAATTTTTTTTCAACATTATTTTTTCTAAAAAATGACTTTCGACATTATTGTTTTCTAAATTATGACTATAAACCGGTTGGGTCTCCTTTAGCAAGAGTCCTTTGGTTTGCTAAAGCCAATTGCCCGGGTAGTATGCATACAAGTCAAATGACTCTATCAGTGGAAGAAACATGGGACACTTCGCTGAAAGAGAAGGGGATTTTGTCAATTCCGGATTCGTTTACACTGTTATTGCGAAACCCTCAGTTCTCCACTGGTATGGAACGGAAAGCATTTCAATTCTGATGGGAGGCGGGTGTCTAAGGCTAAGACACTTAATGGATGAACAGGAAGGGAAGACGTTTGAAAGGCGCAAACAGATCTTTGCGTTAGGGGAGTCTGAGAGGCTCGCGTGTTACCTATTGCACCATTGGGTAACCCATCTGCAAAACAGATCAGCTGCAATCAGACAGCTGCCCCCCTTTTGAAAAGTACATTACAACACAATCAGGGGACAAACACCTAATATCTTCATTATATATAATTATTACAGAATGCCCTGGTAACTTGCTATGGCCCTATATGGGCAAATGGGAAATAACACTCGGTCACCCAATTGCTCATGAGAAATTCGAATTTTGTGGGGGTAATATCCCCAAATTGACTAGATGTATGCAACTTGGGAAGGTATGTTATAAGGTTATGACAAAATGGCATTATACCCTGGAGAGGTTGCGGAAGATGTTTCCTGATGCATCCAGTGAAAGTTGGAGGGTATTGAAAGGGATGGGGATTGGGCCCATATCTGGTGGGCATGTCAAAATATCAACCCATTCTGGGATCTGGTGTCTGCCCCCATAAGCACTATACTCAAGGCAAATTTTACTTTGGGAGTGGGGACTTGTGTGTTGGGCCTGTGGGACACTGAGAAGGCACTACCATCCAAGCCACAATTCAAAGCGTATATATGCTACTAGTGTTGGCAGCAATTCCTGTAGTGGCCAAGAACTCGAAGAAGAGGGAGGCCCTGACGGAACACGAATAGCTAACTAGAATTTTGACATATACTGGCGATGGAATGGATAACTGATATAGAGGGGAAGTATATGAAATTCAGACAAGATGGCGTCTTGTTTTGTCCTATCTACGAAATGAATATCAGTATTCATTATGTCCACAACATTTAAAAATACTCGACAATCTTAAAATCTTTAAACTTAGTAGGTTCAAGGTGTATGATTCGGAAGCCAAATATTTGGTCCTCATGTTCAGTTCTGTGTATGGGGTGGGAGAAGATGGGGAGAAAGTCTGCTGGGGGCCTTGGGGGAGGGGGTGGGGAGGAAGCGGGAATGTTGGGGTCTGTTGTATTGTTTTACTTGGAAAAACATGCAATAAATATTGAGTTACTAAAAATTTTACCTGGCACTAGATGTCCGCCACCATTGGGGAGAGGAGAAATGAGAAGATACTGCATGAAAGAAAAAATAAGAAATATGAATGGGGAGAGGGACAGAAAGAGGCAGATATGGCTAAATAGAGGGGAAGAAACGTATAGGCAGGAAGCTGAAGAGAGAAAGAGAATGTGAGAGTATGGCAAAAAGAATATGCAGGACATTAGTATACATAAGAATAGAGGCAGGGCCAAAGCAGAACCTTTCTCAACGAATCAGAACGATTGCTCCATAGCAATGTCCCATCCCATCATTTTCCATGTGTACTCTCTAAGGTGTTTCCCAAAATACGCAGTGGTGTAGTCAGCACCAAATTTAACCACCCATCCCTAAAACGGATGAGCCCCTGGGATCACTTGGCTCAACTGGCAGGCACCCTTCACCCATTGCCAATACCACACAGACTTCAATAACTGGCTGGGGTAGGGTACTCATTTAGAAAATGTAATGTGAGAAATTATGCCATACAAAGCCAGATGTATTTTAATAATGACCCCACTGTTCAGATTCAATAGTATTTAAATAACAATGAAGGAAGATCCTTTCCAGTGTGATTTTTTTTAATTTTCATGTTAAAACACATATAAATCTGAAATGCTATCATTTCAGCATTACATTTCTTGTTATAACAATAAGCACAATAAATGTAATTGCAGTTGACTTGGCAACCACATGAACATTCAACGTGTTTGTGTTTTATGGTAATCATTTGAACCGACACAGATGCTCCAAATGTTTGATTTCTTAAGTTTGCCGTCATATTTATAGCCCAAGGAATGATGTTGAACCGCATGTGTTCTCCTGTGATCACTTACTTATTCTTCCAAATAACGATAGGAAAAAAACAGCCTTATCACAATCTCTTTGAAAAGGGCATAATTCTTTGTTCTATAAATCTCATTTTAATGTTAAAACATGTACCATTTTTGTTTGTACAAATTCATCTCAATAAATTGCATGCGCTCACAATCATTTTGTAAGTCTGTCTTCTTGTGCCTTTGACATATTCTCATTTTAGGTCCCGATTCATGGAAATGTGCGCAGAAATACCGCGAGGGCTGTGCGCCGAGAAGGACACTGTGCGAGCCTGCGCGCAGAAAAAAAAAATGCGCGCCCACATATTCATGGAATTCACTGCGCAAAGTAACTGTATTTGCACTTCGCACACGGAACGTACCTGCCACACCCCCACGAAAAGCAAAAACACCCAGAACAGCTATCTTTCGATGCTCCCCCGGACGTGATTACACACACCCTTCAAACAGTATGTGGGGTCCCCCCCCGCAAGCAGGCCTGCATCTTTGGGACCCTGCGCAGGGTCCTCCGTAGCTTTTCCGGCACCCCGACAAAATGCATAGGAAAAATCATAACTGTAAATACTCGGGAAATCTGTGTGGCAAACTCCTGTAAACCGTTCCTGCACCCCTTAAACTGCGTACATGCACCCTTAAATCTGAATGGAACCCTGACTGTGCGCACACACTGCATAATTTGACCTGCGATCTTGCCGTCACTCAGCGATTCCATGCGCAAGTGCCTGTACTGCCTTCGAGTGGCGGATAGTATGAAAGACTTGCGTGGCCAATTCCCTGCCGAGAGGTTGCGTGCTCGAATCCATAATGTGTGTCGTGCCCTGCAATTGTGGATGTGTGATGGACTGCCTGCGGGCCTTTCCTCCTAATGCCCACTTTTTTGCATTTTCTTCCCCATTTCCCAAGTTTCCGCCCCCTTCTCCACCCTCTGCAGAAGCCTCTCCCACGGTCTGCGAGGTGCCTTGCGCTGGGCGCGCAACTGCTCACAGAGACCTGCCGAGCCTGCGCGAACTCCGTGCAAGTCCTTAAAAAGTACCATGCATTCAATTCCATGAATCGACAAACGCAGATTTGCACGCAGTTTTGCCCGCAAGTAGCCTATTTTCTGTGCAAATAATTACATGAATCGGGCCCTAAGTCTATCAGTTGACGCACTCTAGCAACACTGTGTGGACCTTTTACAGTAGTATTGTCTAAACCAGGGCAGCATTAAAAGTTTCATTTGTCATCAGAAGTGCAGTATACTGAAAGAACCCAAGTGTACCGATTCACCATGCAATGCTTTTGCGCAAGAACAATGTTCAGTTATGAAGCTCACGGACTGGGAAGGAGTTACAGTCACATAGAAGCAGTGGTGGGTGCAAATTTACTGCGTGCGTGCAATTTCTTTGAAATTCACATATGCGACTAAATAGGTAGCAATGGGGGGTACGTCCATTCATATCCACTTTCCAATATTCAAAATGGATGCGTTTGGAGGAGCAGAAGCGGTCAGCCAAGGCAAATGAGGGATACATCAATGTACCCAGTTTGAGCATCACAGTTCACAAAAAAAAAAATACTTTCGCCTTTATCAATTTGCCCGTGTAACAAGTGGTTTTTGGGGCATGGGAAAATCCCCAGGAACTAAAGTAAGTTTAAATAATTCAATGAAATACATTTCACACTTAAAACGACATAACTGCGGGAGTGGTCATAGCTTACAATGATCCACAGTTTCACCAGGGTCAGCTGTAACGATTTTGAAGTTATGGTTAAATTTGACTCCTCTAATACATTATAGCATATGCATCTAGGGTGCTGCAGAGCACTGAAAATAATTACTCAGGTTTGAAGAAGGAGCTGCTAGCTTGCCATTGGGCTGTGGCAAAATTCCAAAACTTTGTGTGGAGAGCTGAATTTGAGATAAGTACAGACCACAAACCCCTCAAAATTATTTTTGAATCGAAAGGATTGAATAAGGTCTCCAGGCATGTGGCTAGTTGGGTGGCCAAAATTCAAGGACACAAATTCACAATGGAGGTTATTTCTGGCCAAGAAAATGTTGGTTTACCACTTGTCAAGATTAGGTGGGCAAAAGGAGGAGGGAGGAGTTATGGGGGTGATGGAAATGGTTTTTGTCACACATGAACGCATCTTGGGAAAAGAGGAGTAGATGGTACTAATGGGAGCCAATGAGACTTTAGTGTGCATTATGGGGTATGTGAAATTGGAGTGGCCAGACAAAAGCTGGTTATCCAAGGAAGAGAGGCCCTTTTGGGAGGTCAGAGAGGAGATGAACTTTACAAGTGGGTTGTTGTATTGATGGGGATGTGCAGTGGTTCCACAGATATTGCGAAGAAGGCTCATTGTGTTCTCCTATGTGGGGCATTTGAGTGTTGTATCAAGAACTAAAGTAGTTCTGAGGGGAGAGTAATGGTGGCTGGGTTTTGATCATGAGGTTGAGAGGAGATTATGTGAATGTGTAGAGTGTACAAAGGTGGGAAAGGGAGAGTTTGCTCTCAATTATCCGTTAGTCAGGTGGGTGTACCGAGGAAGGTGTGGGATGAACTGGCCATGGACGTTGTTGGGTCCTGCAGATATGGGAATTGGACATGGAACATGTATTATGGTGGTGGTAGACTTATTGTCGAGATGGACTGAGTATGAAGTGGTATGGGAGAGATATTTCAGGAAATATTTGAGAGGGAAGAATTGCCAAACAGCATCCCTACTGATAATGGTAGAGGATGTTTTGAAGATTATTTGAAAGGATGTGGAGTGCAACACAAGAAGACAACGTTATACCATCCTGAATTCAATGGAACGGTGGATAGAGTGAATAGGTGTATCATGGAGGCCATGAGGATGACAGGTGTGTGTGGAACTGACAAAAAAGCTACTGTGCGGGAGGGGGTTATTCTCTCTGCATGTCACCTCATGCAGTCATGGGAGTCATTCCCTTTGAAATGATGATGGGCTGGAAGGCCAATACCAGAGTTATGCTTCCTAGGTTGGGGAGAGCAAAAATCTGATTATGTGGTGGACGAGTTGCAAAAAGAAATGGAAGGAGGAGTTGTGGGTGAATTATGAGAATGAGAAGAGTGGGTGGAACATTGTGAAAGTTCAGAGAGGTGATTGGGTGAGAATAAAACAGGTTATGGTGAGAAGGTGAGTGAGAGGCATTGTATTCTGATCCTGTTCAGGTGGAGGATGTTTGGAAAGGTTCTATGAGGGTGAGAGGCGGTCAGGTGTGAAAATTAAATAGGGTGACGGTGTTGAGGAGGAGAATATGTTGATAGAAGGAAGGGAGATGTGTTATGATGGTTACCCCCAGTGATGGCATATTCAGGTGGAGTGTTTATGGCTATGGTGTGTTGTAGGTTCTGTGGCGGATGGCTGTGAGAAGGAGAGTGAGTGTTGGAAGGCAGTTGGCTGGGGGTTGCTTGGATATTACTTTTATATGCAAATTAAATCAGCTGCTTCAACTTACTGTGGTGGAAGTCTGCTTCATTTGAGAACTCATTCGATGATAAGCAGCACTGGCACCAGCATTCTGTACTACAAGAATAATCTTCTAACAACAGTGTGTACTTCAGTGGATTTCCCCCTGGCGGCCATACACATTAGGTCAAAACTTCAGGAAAGCCAGTAAAAGGCTTAAGTGACTCACAGCAGCAGCCGGTGTGCCTCTCTTGTTGTCAACGAGATATATTGTTTTGGGAATCTTCAGCGTGCAGTAGAAGGCCTTGTTTTGAATCAGCTGCCTCTTGCTGATGTTCCTTTTGGAGGTGCCAGAATAAAGGTCATTGCAATAGTTCAGCCAATAGTCAAGTCTGACTGTGATAAATGCTCTGGTTTGGGTGAGGAATTGCCTGGCAGCATTGATTAGCTGCATTGTATGCTGAAGGAAGTGTAGTGCGCTCCTAGCTTTTTTAAAATGGCCGGTGAGCCTACGAGAAGGAGCTCCGTTTTGTTGTCATTTAGGCAGAGATGGTTGGTGGCCATCCATGTCTGGATTGTCAGGTAGGTTTTGTTAAGGGATCTGGTGTCCTCGTAAATGCCTACTTGTCTAAATGGCAAATGGCATGCACATATTCATAGTTTTTACAGACCACAAGCAATCCAATCATGTGAAGATCCCAAAATGATAAGGGTCTTTTTAAATTAAATGTGGGGACCAGCAACAAAAACCCAAAAAACTATAAAGTTACCTGTTAAGATCCAATGTTCCATGTCACTGATCACAATGGAAGACATCATGAGCAATGCATTGTTAGAGAATAGTTATTGTTTTAGAATTGAGGTGGCTGAGTTAAAGTTATTTTAGGAATCATAACTGGTAAATGTGTGGCATTTGTAGTTTTGCCCTGCAGCAACATGTTTGTTGGTTAACATTGCTTTAACATAGTTTCTTCCACGGCACAGAATATATACACATAATAAATAATCATGTATGTATATTTGCACCGTTGCGCAGCCGATAAGCACACTGATGAGATAACATATGAAATCTTGTATGCCATCATCAATGACATAAGTGAAAACTAGATCACACTGTTGACATCAGAAATGCCATACTTGTGACCTCACATATGACACCACTACATTTGGCATTGTGTATGTCATTATCGTTGACAGTACTCGAATTGTGAGAATGCTGAGGACATCACTGATTACATGTTATGTTATTTGGCATTTGTATAGCTCTCTATATATCAATGGTATGACCTCAAAGCACTGGTAGGTTGAACGCCTCGGGGACCGCAGTCCAGGTCAGTATAGCGAGTAGAGGGAGATAGAAATGTGGGGTGCGTGGGTGCACCAGTTATGTATGCAGCTGGTGGAATTGCCTGGTGTTAGCTGCCTTCTAGCATCAGGTGTGGTGGAGGAGATATATGTTAAATGTGTGCATTCTGGTGGGTGGACACAGAGACTGGTTTCTGGCTGCGTTAGGCCTGTAGGACGCTTATGTGGGCAGCTAGGCCGGTTTGTCATGCGATATAGCTGCGTTTTATTAGAGTGATGAGGTGTTTGTGGGGTAGTGTTCTTATGTGAGCAGCTAGGCCGAATTTATCGAGGGGTATAGCTGTACTCTAATTGAGTGATGGTGTAGAGTAGAGAGTAAGCGTAGTGATATGATGTAATTGTTCATGCATAAAGCGCCTCAGCATAATGCGCTTCAAAGCAAATGGTGAGGTACGGACCGGGGAGGACATGAGAGGAATGGTACATGAGCACCGGGAGGGCTGGGTATACACGTGGCAGAACAGACAGCGAGCATGCAGAGTCTGGGGTACAGACATGACGGGGTCGGTGGGATAGATGGAGACATCATGGGGACAGGAAGGTAGGGTACACAGTGACACATGGGGGGCACACAGAGACAGAGGGCTGGGTTATAGTTTTATGACAGAGGGGCTAGAGGGAGTACATAACGGCGTCGTGGGGAAGGGGCATGGAATGTAGTGACATGCAGGCGCAGAGGGTCATACAGCGGGATGCATGAGAGGTGGGGCACACAGAGACAGAGGGCTGGGCTTACAGCAAAAGGAGAGAGGGGTATACAGCGACACACAGGGCACAAGGCAACATTACGGGACTAGATGCGTTGTCTAAGGGACTATAGCCAGAGTCCATAATGCAGCCTAATCAGTGTTCGTGCTCATTGAAGGCATGGTTGGGTTACATAGTATTTAGTCTTTCGTGGTCTTGGCAATTCAGTCTATTCTCAAGTTTGAGGATGGTGTTATGGAAAGAGCCACGTTTTTAGTACATACTTTACGGAAAGTCATGTAGTCTTGGGTGTGTCGAATAATTTCACAGAATCTGGGCCACGACTGAGAAAGCAGACCCACCAATCCTGACAGAGTTAGTGGTAGGGATCACTAAAAGGAGGGCAGTGCTTGATCTTAGGGTGCGCGGTGTGAGGTAGGGTTTTAGCTTTTCTTGCAGGCATAATGGGCCAGTCTTGTGCACTGCATGATGAGTGATGAACAGGGTCTTGAATGTGGCTCTACGTCCGACTGGGAGCCCATAGAGGGTTTGGAGAGCGGGAAAGGTGTGATCTCTTGGACACAGTGCGAGGAGCAGTTTAGCAGCAGCGTGTTGCGCTCATTGGAGTTTGTTAAGGTGGTATGCTGGGACTCCTAGGTAAAGGGATTTGGCATAGTCCAGCCTCGACATTACAGTCGAAATAACAACATCAAGTCTTTTCGGGAAGGAGAGGTAGGGGAAGATGCGTCTGAGAAGTTCGAGATGGTAGTGGCAGCATTTAGACACATTGTTGATTTGAGGGGTGAGGGCTAAGACAGAGTCTATGGTGCAGCCTAGGTTTTTTACTGTGTCGGAGGGGTTGGGGGGGTCAGCCCAGGGAAGGGGGCCAAGGGAGAGGATGAGGTAGAAGTGTGGAGTTGCCGCACACCATGATTTCGTTTTTTGTGGGGTTTAGGAGGAGGTGGTTTATTGTCATTCGTCGGTCAATATCTAGGAGACAGGCTTCAAAGTCGGGGTGGGGGTTAGTGTCTGAATTGTGGAATTTAAGGATGATTTGGGTATCATCAGCGTAGTTGTAGCAGGATATTTTGTGAGGCCAGATGATTCCAGGAAAGGTTGACATGTAGAGGTTGAATAAGAGAGCAGAGAGGCATACCCGTTGTGGTACTACAGTATTAACCGAGCGAGCAGCTGAGACAAAAGGGGAGAGGAGGATTATTTGTTTCCTGTTGCTGAGGAAGGAGACAATCCACTTGAGAGCGGTGCCACGGATTCCAAGGGAGTGGAGACGGCCAATGAGGATTGAGTGGTTAATCATGTCAAAGGCTGCAGAGAGATAGAGGAGAATTAGTGCTGCACATCCTTCAGAGTCTGAAGTGACTTTAAGATCATCCGATATTGAAGTCAGCATGGTTTTGGTTCCATGCCGTGGCCTGAAACCTGATTGTGCTCGGTCAAGGAGGTTGTTGGATTCAACAAGGGCAGTTAGCTGGGAGTATGCTGTTCGGTTGTTGAGTTTTGCAGGGAACCTGGTGTTTGAGATAGATCTATAGTTTTTAGGGTTGAGGGATGGCTTTTTAAGAAGAGGCTTGACATGTGCAATTTTGAAGGCATCGGGATGCCATAGCTGAGAGAATCATTCAGTATGGTTCTCGCGTGTTCACCTGCACAGGCGGATGAGAATATTTTTTTTTGGACAGAGGCGGGGCAGGAGTCAAGGGGGGAGACGGACGGTTTCCTAGCAGATAGTAGGTCAAGAAACTCATCTCTGGAGATGGGTCTGAACGAAAGTGGGAGGATCAGGAGTTAGTGCGGGGGGATGTAGGGGTTGTAGGAATGCTTGGTCGTTGGGGGGGAGTGAGAGGAGGGAAAGTTTGTTGTTAAGGGTAGTCGTCCTGTCAAGAGCGGTGGTGTAGAAGTGTAGCGATAGAGAGTCACAGATTGATTGTGATGGGGCAGATAGTGTACAGGTGCAAGTGGGTTTGACAAATTCAGAGATTATTTTATGGAGTTCTTTGCTGCTGTTTCCACAGTTGAGAATTTGTTTGTTGTAATAGGCTTTTTTTGGCAATCCGGATTTTGGCTTTGTAGTGACGGTGGTGCAAGGCGAAAGCGGATCTGCTGAGATCTGTTTCTAATGCTCGCCATTTGCGTTCCAGAAGTTTTTGTTTTTTGGCGCATCTCAGTTCAGGTGTGAACCATTTGGGGAATGCTCCTTTGCCCGAGGAAGCGAGGCGTGAGGGAGTGAGAGGAATTAGTGATTCATTCAGCCAAGAGTCGAAGGATGAGAGGTATGGGGAGAGATTGATGGATCATGTTGCGTCTAGGGTGTGCCTCTTAGAATGGTTTGGACGGTTCATATGGAGAGAGAGGTTAAGCGAATCAAGGCTGTCGACCAGAGGGTGGGTCATGGGGTAGGTGGAAATGTCCAGCCAGATATGGAAGTCTCCTAGGAGAGTCAGGCAGGGGTGATTTACTTGGATGGTTGATACAGAATCACAGAAGTTGTTTGCGAAGTGTCTGTCATAACCAGGTGGTCTGTAGAGTAGAAGGAAGCTGTGGGAGAAAGTCGGAGGTAGCGAGAGCTTGACTAGAAGGGATTTGCATGAATGAATGCATGTCGAATGCATGTCTGTGATTCAATGAGAGGGATAGAGAAGTGAGATTTGAAGAGGACTGCTACACCACCTCCTCTGGAAGGTCTGCTGAGCGGGATAAGCAACTATCCGGGGGGAATGCTTCATGTGCAACAGGGGCAAAGTCATCAGAGAACCAGGTTTCAGTGATAAAGACTAGGTCTGATTTGTCAGAGGAGAGGAGGTCGAAGATGCTGTGTCTGTTTTTAGCTACGGAGCGGGCATTAAAAAGGATGCAGTTGACTATGGCGTGGGATGTGGTCATGGACGAGGAGATCGGGAGGTAAACTGGTGGAGTTTGTGGGGCTGTAGGGGGCGGTGGGACATTCTGGGTCATAGAGACTGGGAGAGGAGGGGTAGTGAGGGGGTAGGGTGCCAGTAGATTTTGTTAGGTGGGCCATGGTGTTAGATCGGTTACACCGGTGGAGGCTGGGAAGAGTAGGTGGGCAGAGGAGGATATGTGAGGGGTGTGGGTAGAGTCAAGGAGGGGCGGGTGAGAGGACTTATGGTCTGTGGGTGTGAGGGGGATTAGGGGGTTAGGAATTGGAGTGAGTCTCGAATGGATCGGGGGTCTGGTGTGCAAGGAGAGAAGTCGAGAGCGAGGGGGTGGAAGCTGGCCAAGGTTAGGGGGGAATGGGATGGGGTAGGCGAAGGAGAGATTGGGAGGTAGGGTGGAAGGAGGAGTGGTGAGGAGTAAATAGCTGCAGAGGGGGACAAGGGTCATTTTCTACTTCTCACAGATTTTGGTGCGATGGGGGTATGAGAGAGGGTAGGGGGTCAGTGGGCGATGGGGATGAAGCTACTGTTCTTGCGAGGGCGAGACGTGCTGCTTTTACAGAAGAGAAGGGATATGAGGTGGGGTGTTATTGGCAGGGGTCAAGGGTGGGTAGTTCTGAGGTGTGTTCAAGGAGGTTGGGGTCAGGGGTGGGTAGAGGAGGGGGGAGTGAAGGGGGTGTGGTTATGTGGTATATAAGGGGAGAGGGATGTGGGGTTTAGGGGGTAGGGGGTGAGAGTGATGAGGAGTGTATGATGGAGGTGCAAGGAAGGGTTGGTGGAGGATGGTGGTTTGAGCCAGCGTGCTCCTCTGGTTTGGGAGTTTGATAGGGGGCATGGTGTCTTGGTGTGGGGTAATGGGGAGTTCTCAGTAGCGGTCAGAGGGAGGGTGGGGGCCAATGAGTTTGGTTGGGAAAGGTGGAGGGGAGTAGGGTCCTGCTGAGGGAGGTGCTTGGCGCGCCAGAGTGCACCTCTGATTTTTTAGTTGGATGTGGGGTGGGGTGGTGGTAGGAGAGTGGGTGAGTGGTGTTTGCTTGCAATGAATGTCGCAGGCTGGTTTCAAGGGATGTGCTTAGGGTGTCAATAGTGCGGGGGGTTGAGAAAGTGACTGCTAGAGCGCTGGTCAGGTGCCGAGGGGGATGAGTGAGGAGGGGAAGGAGGGAGCAGGGTTTTCTAGGAATCAGGGAGTGTGCGAGAGGGGTTTCATGCCAGCTGGATTATCCATTTGGTGTTGTGAAGCTGGGATTGCTAAACTAGATGTGAGAGAGTCTTAAGGAGGCGGAATACAACACTATAGTCTTAGAGTGCACAATTTAGATGTGGGAGTCTTAAGGAGGCAGAGTACAACACAGTAATCTCTCAACACACAATCTTAAAATGGCAGAAAACAACACAGTAATCTTCAAGCGCACAATCTAGGTGTGAAAGAGTCTTAGGGAGGCAGAATACAACACAGGAATCTTAGAGCGCACAATCTAGGGTGAGAGAGTCCTAAGAAGGTATAATACAACAAAGGAATATTAGAGCGCACAATCTAGGTGTGAGAGAATCTTAGGAAGGCAGAATACAACACAATTGTAAAGTGGCAGAGTGTAACACAGGAAACTTAGAGCGCACAATTTAGGAGTGAGAGAGTCTTAAGGAGGCAGAGTACAACACTATAACCATAGGGCGCACAATCTAGGTGTGAGAGATTCTTAAAGTCTTAAGGAGGCAGAATACAGCACAATAATCTTAGTGTGCGCAATCTTAAAAAAATGGCAGAATACAACACAGTAATCTTAGTGCACACAATCTTAAAATGGCAGAATACAACACAGTAATCTTCGAGCACACAATCTAGGTGTGAGAGAGTCTTAGGGAGTCATAAAACAACCGAGGAATCTTAGAGCGCACAATCTAGGTGCGAGGGAGTCCTAAGGAGGCAGAATACAACAAAGGAATCTTAGAACGCACAATCTAGGTGGTAGAGAGTCTTAGGGAGGCAGAATCCAACATAGGAATCTTAGAGCTCACAATCTAGGTGTGAGAGAGTCCTAAGGAGGTAGAATACAACAAAGGAATTTTAGTGCATGCAATCTTAAAATGGCAGAATACAACACAGTAATCTTAGTGCGCACAATCTTATAATGACAGAATACAACACAGTAATCTTAGTGCGCACAATCTTAAAATGGCAGAAGACAACACAGGAATCTTAGTGCGGACAATCTTAAAATGTCAGAATACAACACAGGAACCTTAGAGCATACAATCTAGGTGTGAGAGAGATTGAAGGAGGCAGAACTGTTACGCTCACCTGGTATCCACGGGGACGCCACTCAGCCCTGGTTGGATGACTTGCACCTCGAACCCTCTACCCGATCCCTTGGCAATGTCTCAGATGAAGGTGAAGCCTGAAATACAGGAGAACTGGGTTCACGACTTGATTGTCTCCTGTAGTGTGTCTTCCCACCTCCCTTTGATTCAAAACCTCCCCCGGGGCCTTCTCCTCACCTTGATTCTTTATAAGGTGCGTTCTCCATCCTGCTCCTTGTGGCAGGGGTGCGTAGTTGTGGAGGGTGTGCAGTGACCAAATTGCTTCACTGGTGCGAGCCCTGCAGGAGTCCAGGCCTTCTGCGACTCTGTTTTGACAAGGTAGATCTGCTGCTTTACAGTCTTTGTATTTAGTTCTTTCTTTCTTGTCGTTCTGCATTTAAAGAATAATGTCTGTTTTTTCTCTTCCCCTTAGGTATGGAAAGATGTTTTGGTGTTGTCGTGCAGATTGGTGATGAGCACGAGCCAGCAAGTGAAGGCGCGATGAGCGCAATGCTGTCCGGTGAGTAATGCGCATTGTGCAGCACTGTTTTGTCCTTTTTTTGCTAACCTGTGTTTTTGTCCCTTCTTCGCAGGCTGCTGTGTTCCTTGCCGAGCGCCGTGAGGTTCCTGAAATATTGAGACGACTAACCAGGTAAGGATCTTGTGGCTTTTGTCGTTCGGGAGGAAATTTGATTAAACGCTCTCTAATGCTGCCTTTCTCTCTCTTCTTTCCAGGTTGTTGTATTCAGAAAGACATGCAGCTCCGGAATGATGGAGTTTGCTGGGTCGAGTATGGGTCAAGTATCTTCAGGTAAGCGGGATCTGCAGCTGGCGGTGAGTCAAAGACAGGAGGCTACTCACAGGTAAGATTATGTTAACGATGTTCTCTTTCTCTTCAGGTTCATGGTGTCAGGATAAGTGGGCATCAAGGAATGCTGGAGACCCGATCTAGACACGGTGAGCGTCACGCTGCAAACAGCAGAATAACGCAAAGTGTGCTCTGCTGTTTGGGTGTGGTTTAAATAGTCTCAGGTAAAGTAGTCCAGATAAAGTAGTTTCAGGCCCAGCCACACCCTAAACACTATACCGCATAGCTCAGTTCTTTGCACCTGAGCTATGTGAGTGCATCATGTTAGCTGAAGTCCCTGATCTCCAAGAGAGTCTTAGATGAGGTGCGAAGAGCTTTGAGGCCATAATGGAGGACCGGAACCTGGCCCTAGCTGGGAGGCTGACTTGCCAGTGAGGGTCTGGGGTAAGGGTCATGACAAGAACACTACCCAGTAATCTTTGAGCGCACAATCTAGAAGTGGGACAAGCTAAGAGGGCAAGTTCTAGAAGTCGATGCTATTTATTATTTTACCATCGGTAGATCTTATTTGCTCACTGAGAATTGATGTAGACCAACATATCTAGAGGGTACATTTGTAAGGGGGGGCCTTCTTGGCTACACTTGCCTTGTTGGTCATTGCTGGTTGACTGCTGGCCACTGGCTTCCACTGCTGACACCTGCAGACACGATAGGGAGCCACATTTGTCGGAGCCGCCCTTTGCCTCGGGTCCTTCGCCGCAGGGGCTGCATGGGGAGAGGGCTGCACTAGGAGGGTCTTGTGTTGTTGGCAAAATTGTGCCATCACTATTTTATTATCGCATCAAATCGTAGTGAAAATTATGAATAAAAGGGATAGATATTCAAAGTTTGAATAAAAATACTAATTTAATAAACGTTACTAAAGGCACACAACTACCTAGTTTATCTTTATTTCACATATACACACTCATACTTCAAAGTAATTTTACTGTTTAGACTTCAGTATCCTGTAATTAAAGAAATTCCAGTGTAGTTATTTAATTTGAATCTCTCAGCTCATACATTCATACCTTTTGCACAAAATCCATTTCTACTAAGTTGCAAACTGAAAATATTTGACATGTAGTAACTTCGGTCTTCAGGATATGCCAAAATGTAGTCTGTGTAGAAACAGTCATATGTTAAAAACTCCACCCCACACTCTTTCAGAGCATTGTGATGAAATGAAAAGAGAATGTGCGCAGTGTAACTAAGACTGCAGCATTTCACAGAAGGATAGAAACGTAAAAGTGAGGCGACTGTTCACTGATTTCCTTTGATTTTGATATCACAATTAAATGCCTGTTTCTCCAAACAGAACAGCGTCCTATACCATTCAAAATGGTAATCCTTCAGTAAGATGATAGGTAAAGGTCAACTTTGATTAATTATAGTTACTAATGTTGGATACAATAGGTAATTGGGGCAGAGGAAGATGATACATTTCTGTACTAAAACTTGTGATCTTTCCACTTTTATAGGAAGCTCATTTTTCTGGACTTTGAGATATAGTTTGAAAGCCTTGACATACTGAAAGTGTATATTTCCCATTTGATAGAATGCACTAACTATGTAACTGTAGAATGTTTCACAAATGTCTACCGGCATTAATTTTCCAGTTATGCAATTTGTAATGTCTTCAGTGTGCTCTAGTTTCCAGTGATATTATTTATGATAACATAAGTGTTGTAGTGTTGTCATATATGTTGGTTGTGCCATGTATTATGTCCTCCATGACCGCATCAGTAATGTCATTCAAGGGCCACGGGCTGTGCAATAGGTTTTTTCACAATTACGGGGATACTGCTTCCAATACCTGCTAAATTTCAGGGACTTTTTCAAGTTAAACTGGCACCTTAATGTAACTTCAACTAAGGTTTCTTTCAATTTCGAGATTTTTGTTCCTTTGTCCTCACCATAGCTGTTTCCCAACTAATTCCAATTACAACTCTAGCATGAAAGAACTATTCATAATACTAAGATAATTAGAGTCCCCTATCTCTACAACTGATATCTGTATCAAAAACAAGACCTGGTGCTTGGAGATCCAACAAGCCTTAACCAACAAAATAAACACCTTACAAACTAAAGAAAAAAATAAGAAAGACACCCTGAACCTATCACAGCCAATTAATTCTCTCCCACCCAATACTAAAACCATTGGTCATAATAATAGATTCCGTTTCACCAAAACTTGTCCTAGAAGTTGAAAAAACCATCCTATCACTAAAATCTTCTAACTGAAAAGGAGATGTCTGCCCTGCACACTTCATAAAAGATGCCGCGAGACACCTCTCTCCATTCATTTCGAAATTGATCAATGTCTCATTTGCCTCGAGCACCATCCCTGTCAATCTCAAACAATCATGGGTTCTCCCACTTCTAAAGAAGCATACTCTAGACCCTCTCATCACCACAAACTACCTCCCTATCGCAGCTGTACCATTTCTTCTTAAAATCTTGGACAAAGTTGCTTACTCGCCGATCCAAAAACACCTTGAGCTACACAAACTCCTAGGGGTCAGACAATCAGGTTTCCTCCCGTTACATGGGACGGAAACTGCACTGATAGATCTGAAAACACAGATCGATGAGCTGAGAGACAAAGGGAAGACAGCTCTACTGCTGTTACTTGATCTCTCAGCTGCATTCGATCTGGTGGATCACAAGGTCCTCTGCAGACACCTTGATTGAGCAGCCCATTTCTCTGCAGATGCAGTCAAATGGATAGAATAATTCCTGAGCGACAGAACCATTAGAGTATTCTCCCCATTAGCGGCGGCCGATACCACCCCAATCGTGTGCGGGGTCGCTCAGGGCTCTTGTGTGTCCCCAACTCTGTACAACATATTCAACAAGCCATTGTTCGGTGATTTGGACCTTCTGGGTATCACCTACACTAACTATGCAGATGATACACAGATTCTCCTCCAACTTTCTGGGGTTCTTGGCAAGGACTTTGCATTGGTGAATAGGGTCTACCTCATCATTCAGGTATGGATGGTCACACATGGCTTATGCCTGAATGATGACAAGACAGAGCTGATAATTCTTGGCACCCCCTCTAACATCTGCAAACTAGGTCACAAATATTCTTCTTTCATCATTGATGGCAACAATATCATATTCTCAAAGGAGGTAAAAACCCTGGGCTTCTACCTGGACGCCACTATGTCATTCAATAAGCAACTGAAATTCCTGGCCTCCACCACCGCTTACACATGCAAGCTTATTAGAGATGGCAAGCCCTTCCTCTCCAATGATAGCAGCATTATACTGGCCAGAAAACAAATCCTCTCCAGATTAGACTACTGTAATGCTCTACACAGTAGCGCTAAAAAAGCCAGTATCCAAAAACTCAAAAGTTTACAAAACAACGCTCTCAGAGCCACACTAGGCATTAACAAAAGAGCGCATATAACCGCAATCAGACGCCAATATAATTGTCTATCTACCCATAACAAAATTCTACTAAAAATTGCCTCCTTGACACACAAATCACTACACAATGCTGCCCCTAGCTACCTAATCAACAAACTGTCCAGAAAAAACTTCTAGCAGGCCCACTAGGGCTGTCAATTCAAACTGCCTGGTGGTACCAAGATTCAAGTCCTCCAAGATCGGCGGCAACAGCTTTCCTGTGAAGGCCGCTAAACTTTGGAACTCACTGCCAAACAAGCTGAGAGCTGATCAACCCTATCCACTTTTCAGAAAGAACCTCATCACCCATCTTAATCTGACCGAAGACTAATCCCAAATTAAACTACTGCACTACATGACACTTCACCCCTAGATTGTAAACTTCTGTATTTGACGATGTAAATAACTTTCTTTGAAAATCTATTATATATGCATACTATTGTATACTTCTGTATATTACGATGTAAATAACTTTGTTGAAATTTATTGAAATGTATTACCGGCACACTCTGAGCCCCACCTATTTTGCATTTCACTTGTCAATGTATACTGTTTACCATTATGTAACTTTGTAAGTTTGCATATCCTTTGCTGCGCCCTGCTACCTCTGGTGCGCATTAGAAATTTAATAAACAAACAAACAAACTAACAAACAAACCTTTTCACTGAATTTCAAGGGTTTTGCATATTTCAAACACCCTGTAGTAGTAACTGTTTTCATTTTGATATCAACATTCAGTTCACATGCAAAGTTATCAGTGTTTATCTAAAATACTTATTTTGCCCTAGACTAACATTCAGAGGATTTTTGGTTACTCTAGATTTGCTAAAAGGATAGGCTGGGGGCATCAGTGACTTTTTCCCACTTTTTGGGGAATTTCGTTTTAGCTTTACCGCGTTTACCATGTTTGGCTACTAACTGTGGCTACTGTTCAAGCATGGCCGTGCCACAAGATTTTTCACCTGTTCTTTTGCAATCATGTTGTTTAGCCTTCATCCTGGCCTCCTTATATGGACTTCCAGTTCCCGGGAAAGCAGAAGCATTTGGCGGGCTACTGGAGGGCTGTGTGTGTTTGCAGGCAGGATGTGGGCTGGGTCAGTCTGACTCCAATTCACATAGTGGTTTCTGTGTGTCTGAGTGGTATGCAGGAATGTTCCCGCTAGTGGTACTGATTTGTTTCTTAAAACATATTTCATTGATTAACTCAAAGTATGCGTTTCAAGACCATGTACCTCCGCTTTCCGCTGAATCAGTTACCCACTTTGGAATGAACAAGGTTGTCGAAAGGTCGATTTTGTAATAGCCTGGGTATAATGAAAACATTGAGACATTGGGTAACTTCTTGCCCTACCTTGCACTTTATTAGAGCTCACCATTTTAAGGACAATAATCTGTCTAATTTTGACTTTTGCAGGGAGTTATTTTGGGCTAGACTAATGTGGGGAGAGAACATATCCTTGATATTAGCCGTATCGCTTTCTCTCTGAGGTCCTGGAGGTTCTGGAGGTTCTTGACAAATTATGATGTTTTGCTATTTTATGGTTTTTTGCAATCTTTTATGGTTTTAGTGAGGTATTAGCTTTGGTAATAATGTTATTTATTGGGAGAAGTTTTGACTGATAAGCATAATTTTGTGATTGTGTAATTGTTGTGTATATGTTTTATGAATTATGTTTCATGACTTTGTGAAAGGTTTTGTGTAAACCATAACAAAATAAAAATAAATGCCCTGGAATTTTTATCAATCTCAAACCTTCATAGTGTCAAATATGGCTTGTTAGTTTACCATTTATTCCTGCAATAATTATCTTCTAAAAGATAAACACTGAACTGGGCATTTCTGATAAGGGTGATGCATAGGATGACTTTACTTAAATTACAAGAAAAAACACTTCAATCTACTTTTCCTGAGAAAGTTACTCATCTTCTTCACCCTTGTATGTGAGGACAGACAAGTCAATCCTCTACCTAGAACTGAAAGCTCACAGGCACTAAATATTTTGTTCGATAGTTTACAAATGTGTAACTTGTTTACTGTTGCTGATAAGCCCTCTGTTCAAGAGTTCTTTATCTATAGGGATCAACATTGCTGGGTGACCATGCAGGCGGCCTCTCCCTATAAAAAAATATTTTTGGGATATGCACGTTCTATGGGGCCATATTGCTGGTACTCGGCTGGGAATCTAATGCACTCTCCGAATTGCTGGATGATTAAACTCTTGCTGTTAACCTGTCTGGTTTGAAAAGTCCCAACGTGACCTGTAAATGTAGGGACAAAGAACTTATTTTTTAAATGCCACAGCATCCTACTTCAGTTTGTCCGTTTCCGTGTTGATGATGGGTATTTTAAATTTACTAAAATGCTTATTCACAGTGCCAATTTCACTGTTGCCTATTTGATCAATGTATTAGTCAAGAATGCTTGTTTTTTTTGCATTAAGTTCTTCTAATATCTATTTACTCACTGTTTGTGCAGGCATGATTGTAAGCACTGAAAGATCAAGACTGCATTTGTTTCCTACTTGATTAAATTCTGTTTTGTATTCTAGATCACATAGGAATACATAATTCACAATTTCACATATATCCCCGAAGACTGGCATAAATAGGTACGGGCACGCGCACCAGCGCACGTGCGCACCACAAATGACCCAGAAGTGCCTGTTTGGCTGTTCGGCTGTGGCGGTTGTGTGGCATGCCATATGGTATCACATTTGTTTTATTTATTTATTTTTAGAAAGGTCTTTGCAGTGATTATCTAAAGAAAAGCAAATATTCTTATACCCCTCTAATGCTGTAAGACTTCCAACTTGTAAACAGTTTTTGGTAACTTATAAGGGGTCTTGTTCCCCACAGCACTTGCAAAAACCTTGCGTGGTTTGAGGAGTGAGTTGTGTGCAAAGCGCTTTGGCAATCATTATGTTTCAACATAGCTGTTTTGAAATCACAATCTACAGCCCGCAGAGAGTTTGTGGGATAAAGACGACTTTAACAAGCCTTGCTTTCTTACCTTGGTGTAAACACAGTACTTGTAATAGACACAAACTGTGGACTCTGATTCTTTCTGCTAGCGGCAAAATGGACTTTGCGCGCTAACCTCAGGTGTATTTGAATGTTTGTGGATATCTTTTGCAGTGACGTGTATGAACTTGCTGTGTCTTTGAGTTCTACAGTACTGAACAGGCTTCTTACTCCTATATGTTATGCTGAATACTGTACTGCTAACCAAGAGCACTGCTGTCCTGGATCCCTGTCTGAACCACATGTTGAAAGAGATTCATGTCAAAGGATCGTTTGTCTGTTGTGGACTGTCACGTTTTTGCACTGGCAACAACATTTTGTTGAGCTGTCTTGTGCTTAATAGTTGCTTAGCTATCAGGATTTTCAAACAGGTGTTGCAGCTATATCGTTATAATACAGCAGCATTCAACTGTATTTTGTTTATCTGCTAGTTGCAACTCATAATTCAACACACACACAAAAAAAACATGTATTGCAAAATGGTTGGGGAGCTCAGAAGCGGACAGTGTCTAGTTGAGACCCCAGCCACAAATGCTTTGGTCACAAACAGCTCATCCTCTATCCAGGAATCACTAAGAACTGAAGAGCAAACTCAAAAGGAGCCATTACATACCATTCCCAATATCAAACAAACTGGTGATAGTGTTCCCTTGCGAACTTGTCAGGACCTTTTTCCAACTCATGCTCAAGCTGAGGTCCATCGTTCTGCCACAGCAAAGTGTGAACTTCTATCATATTCCCTACATGAGATTTACAATCTCGATAAATCTGTACTTCAGGGGCATTTGAATAACTTGGGACATCCATCCACCACTCCCTTGATGTCACTCTGTGTTGATCGCCATACTAACTCGGTATCAGAAATTTCCATGCTGGCTCCTGTTGTGATGGCTGAATTGAGAAAACATGTCAGATTGTCACTAGGTCCCTCTACTCCTTCACCTTTTCTCCCTAGCTCCATAGATGGAATTTGTCTTTACAATACTACAAACTCTCATCCAGACATATTGATCAATCCTCTTCCACTTACTGCTTCTAACACAAAGGATTGCAATATGCCTATGGTTATCTCCCCTTCTTCCTCCACTATTGATGCTTTGCATGATTTGAAAGGGTTAGCTCTAGATTACAATGAGGATTAGCATCCTCTAATAAGGAGCACTTATCTCAACCCATGAATGTCCCTAGTCCCAGCATCTCACCATCTAGCATTCATTTATCTCAAGATCCCAATTCCCCCGACTTGTACTCTTTTCCTGTACTAACTCGCATCCTGAATCTGTTAGATAAAAGCCATGAGGTCACCCACTATGATATTCGTTACATCAAGTTCTCGTTCTTGGAAATCCTAGCACAGATGAACAAGTTGGAGGGTTTTATTTTCGTGCAAGAAACTTTTAGGCCCCCCAAATTTACACCAAATAATGAGAATAAACAGGCATTCTATAATTCTCGCACAAGTCAACCGTCTATTGTGGAGAGTTGTAATAAGTCAATACAAACATATAATGTCAACAGCTTGGATGCTCCCAATAATATTCCATCAGACATTGCAACTGATGATTCTCACCCTGTTACAAATTATATCTCTAGGTTTAAGTACTTAGAGATATGGCAAAATATTGAGTCTAACCAGGCCAAAAACATGGAACTTGAGAATCTCACAAAAGCCCTTCGGGAGACTATCTCCATTTAAAATAGAAACTGTAGCTTAACTCCTAAAACATATGGACCTGCAATGCAACCACTGAGTGAGGATCCAAATAGTCCCTCTCTTCTGACAGATTTGATAGACCAAGAGGATATAATTACAGCTAACTCTTTGCCCTCAACTGCCACACCTAATTTAGCCCTAGCAGAAGCAAGTGCCTCAAACCAATTTCTCTCCTGTAGAACCACAGACGATTAGAGCATAGGGCTGCCAGAAGAAGAGTGAATAGAAAGAGTCAAAATGACAATTCTGGAAAAACTAATGAAGAATTTACCACCATCCAAAATATATGGACATAATTCCTTCATAAAAAAGGTTTGCACTGTGTCAAATGAGGACGAGATTCTGGACCCTGCACCAACTAAATGAGGAAAGCAAATCCCTCTTGCAGCTTCAGAAGGACTGCTCTCCTCGGAAGTCAAACTCTGCACATCCACCTAAAAATAAAAAATAAAAAAAGCTGATACAAACCTCTCTAATGCTGAAATAGTACCAGTCTCGGGGGACTTGATGACCTATAAGTCAATGGATGCAATGCAGGTACCTCCTTGTCTATTAAGTGAGACCAATGGCATCAAACAAACACAGCTGTGAGGTTTTTCCCCCATTATTGGTACTAAAAAAGGTCATTGTTTGCTAGCATTTGAAGAGCTACCACAAAGGGGCAATGTTTCACCCTCTATTGTGAAGGACCAGTTGCCACACTGAAACGTACCTCCTTCGATTGTTAACATTCCAACTGCTCAGGCAAGTTTGAGTTCACATTCGCAGGAGTCAAAAGTTGCTATCACATGTAACGATCAGAGTAGCTTGGAATATAGTATTGAAAATGTTACAGGACTACCTGATTTAACTCCCCTGACCTCAACATTTATTTACCATCTTTAAGAATCCTAAATTCTGATTACATTTACTGGGTGACCTTGTCACTCATAAACAACAATTAAATGTTGTCAAGTCTACTCCTTCATTATTTTGAAACTGATTTGGGAACATACAGCAGATCTCTCTCAGCTGTGTCTCCATTTGAAACTTTTTGAAAATCAGGAAGAAGCCCTCTTGGTCATAGAGGCACATGAGAATCTATCTGAGGCTTGCATTTGTGATGTTCCTAATAATGACAAATCTAAATCATCTAATGATGAGATAAGGTCTTAGTTCCTTTCCATAGCTGATGAAGTCAAGGATTGGACTTGGCTAGAACCACTAGTGAAAACGTTCTTTTCATTTAAACATGCAAATTCATCTGCATAGCCTCAAAGGCATAAACATTCAATCATCAAACTCATGTGGCTATAAGAACCTATTCTCTCAGTTTAGTTCCATGCAAAGTGGTAACAAACATACCAAATACTTCATTCAGGAAACCATGAAGGTGAAACATTTTTTCTTTTAATGGTTATACTACCTACACCTCACCTGCCAATAGGGGTCTATCAGGCAGACAATTGGGAGGTTTAACAATCCTCATCAACAACAAAGTGAAAGCTTTTTCTAAACTGATCTCCTCTTTAGAAAATGTGTTGGCTATAGAACTGATCATACAGGGTAAAGTGCCTATTTCTTTTTTGCTAATATGCTTGTACTGGAATCCAGTGAAGTCATCTCTAGATATGATCCTCAAACAACTAGACACGATTTTAGAAGAAGCCTTTCTCTGCAATCCTCACTATGTGGTAGTCATAGGAGGTGAATTCAATTTCAGATGCACTAACTTACCTGGAAATAACCAACTGAAAGCCATAATGAATGGCGAGTCCACTTCTGTCCTTAGAGGAAAAAGATGGTTGTCCTACTTATAGAACTGGGACATTCAAATTGCGGAGATAGGTACCAAAGAATCAAATTTTACTTGGCTACGTGGCTCCTCCAATTCGTACATAGACTATTTTGGAGTGTCCACTTACTTACTCAGTTCTTGTGACGCAGTGACAATGTGTAACCATGGTCTTGGAGATCATTTGATCATCAACTTGAAAGTGAACTTAGACTGCAATATACATGAAATTGTTCCCGCCCTGACGCTTACAGAATTTCAGTGTCCTGCTATATCCCCTCGATGGGATTCAAAAATATGTTGACAGTTTACTAGCATGGTTCGACTAGAAATTATACGGGAGATAGATGTTCAAATATATAGCGGAGTGGATTAATACCATCATTAATGCAATACTTATTAATATTGCTATAAAACATAGGTCCAGGCACTCACGTTCTAAACATACATCTAACATAGAGGGTGCTAACCTAAAACAAAAGAAAAACAAAGATCTAAGGGACCTAAAAGGTCTTGCAGTGAATTCCTCTCATTACATTAACACCAAAAACAGATCATGTAGAGTTATAAGAACAAAATGAAACTACTTAAATACAAGCTGCACAATGCTGATGATCAAAAAATGATTCAGCATTTGTGCAAGCATAATACCAAATCCATCTGGGCACTCATAAGGAATGTGACAAACATACCTACTTGTACAATGAACTCATCGATTTCAGCAGAATCTTGGAAAACACATATAACCAATACTTATCAAATACCAATTCCTTATTCTGATGTTCCAGGCTTGAACTTTAACAGCTCAATAATGGGACATTGTCAATGGTCCTTGGAGGATGTGGAGTGGGCTACTTCTAAACTCAATTATTCGAAAGCCGCTGGCCCAGATGGGATCCCTGCCTGCGTTCTTAAATCTGATCCTCATTTCTGGGCCTCTATTCTTAAGGTCAAATTTAAACTTCTTTTTCAATCTAAGATGATTCCAGAATCTTGGCTTTTAGCAATAATTATACCTATCTTTTAAAAGGGCAATCCACCAGATCCATCTAACTACAGGCTCATTGCCCTTATGGACGCTTCATCAAAAGTATTCTCCATCTTGATCCTTCATGAATTGGAAAGGCACATGCAAGACCACAACACCCTTCCGAGATTCCAGATAGGTTTTTGGAGAAAGATGGGCATAGTACTTAATGCCACAATTCTATCCCTTATTCTTGAGTCAACAAAGCAGTCAGATGGGGGTCCAGTGTACACGGCATCTCTTGACATGACTTCTGCCTTTGACTGTGTCATTCGTAATCATCTATGGAACTAAATGGTAAAGTTTGGCATCCCTCAACACCTTATTCTTATTATATCTATGTTACATCTCAACACCAGTTATAGAGTTAGAATTAATCAGGATGGCTCACTAACAGATGCAATTCCCACATTCACAGGAGTAAAACAAGGCTGTAACCTGCCCTCTACTCTTTTCAATCATTACTTGAGTGACCTTAACGGCATTTGGCATCATGAAAACATATTCCCAGTGAGACTAGGTAAACTTCAAATTCACTGGATGGCATTTGCCAATTATTATATTTTTCTTTATAAAACGGCTTTTGGATTTCAGAAAAAAATTACACATTTTCTCAACTTATGCACACAAATATTACTTAAATTCAAATACCAGCAAATCTAAGATTGTGATTTTCAGTGGAAGGAAAAAGGTTAGGTCTCTGAAATGGTCAATTGAAAATTCCCCAATTGAACATTCTCTGCAATTGCGTTATTTAGGTTACAATCTTTGTGACACCTCATCAATATCCATTGGAGGAATTCAATTAATCAAAAACTTATACCAATGAGCTGTCAGATGAAAATCATTTTTAGAAAATATTGTACATTCTCTGTTATGCCTGCAATATGCTACTGTATGCTAAAGGTGGAACCAATCCTTTTGTACAGTCTAAACATGTGTCTGGTAGACTTAAGTACATTCTTAGATCTACTTCAGGCCATATTTGGAAGCAAACTCTAGGACTAGCCAAATCACTTTCAAACCCCATTCTGAGACACAAACTTGGTCTCCTCTCAGTTTCTTCAAAATATCATTGGAGAATGTGAACAATTACTCAAAGATAATAAATCCACCTTCTAATTTGTTGTATATTGACTTATAGGGGATGCTTGCTGATGCTCGTCCAGCTTCTTTATTACTGTTTTGTGAGAAAATGCAATCTTTATCAGGCACCTTAGACATAGATGGGCAAGATCTCATCACCCGTCCAAATTTTGTTAAAAAGAAACAATATTGTTTTTATTGGACATGTACTATTTAAGCTGTTAGTAAATACAGTTCGTACAAGGAATACGCTCGTTTTATAAAAAAGAGAAGTCCCTGATGCTCTTATCTTCTTTGTTTTCCATGTTATAAGGCTCATGCCTTGTACATCAGATTTAAACTGAACCATTTTCACTCTAATGAAAGAACCAAACATTGGTGTTCGAAAGATGTCACAAAATCAGAGCCTACCTGTAGATTCTGTCTATGCGGGAATCAATGTGAAACTTTGAAACATCTTGTTGCTACGTGTCATTATTTTGAATCTGTTGGAGTGCATGCTTTTAGAAAACACATCACTGGTGACACTAGTATCTCAAGGGATTCTCTTTGGTTTGGATGTATGTGGGAAGAAAATGTCTCCTTGGTCCTATCACTTACACGTCTCTTGTATACTAAGAATAATTAACTTTTGCTCCTGGAGAACGAATAACTGTATACTTAACAGCTACGCACACAAAACCTTTTACTTTAATAAAGATCTGTGGTAGAGTGATTATAGATATGTTATAAACGTGTCTTAGACATTTTTAATACTACAATTTTTGCAATTACAATTGTACGACTTTGTGTCCTATAAAGCACAGCTGCTCTTTCTATTTTTATAAAATTTCTACATGTTGCAATGTTTGAAAGTACCATTTTATGCACCATCATCTTATCTGCCACATCTATTATGTTGCACATAGTACTGAATGAGACTGTGGCTTATTTATTTTAACATGTGTTTTTAAGATATTAATTGTCAGAAGTAATACATTCAGATGTATGTAACAACATCATGATTATAAACAATGTTTGTAAAGAGTTTTGGTATAAACCATATACAAATAAAATGAATAAACGTTGAAAATTCAAAAACGGGAAACATTGGATTTTGAATTTCTTTTCAGTACATACTCATATAATTATTTCCTAAATTGAATTTTCTTAAATGTCAAAAATGTATCATTATATATACAAACAGTACCCACTGTTTTAGTGTTTAATATTTCCGGAGACAAAAAACACTATTTAACTGTGCTACCTGTTCATCCCTAAAAGTCTCACATTCTTCAATTTCTGCACTATGCTTTTGGCCCTACTATGGCCCCTGGAATCCACCAGCAGTAGATAGTGGCCGGGGCCTAATGACATGATCAGTGCTCTCTTTTTCTGAGGCATGCCATTGGATTGGGCATTGGCCAAGGCCAAGGCCATTAGTCACATTTCCACAGGCATGGCATCCAGCCATGCCCTAGGCTCCTCCACGTTAAATATGGTGGGCAATTGCCAGTGCTCTTGTACAATGCAATTGGTTATTATGGTTGGGGGTAGGCTGTTGCCCATTCACCTGGATTGGACCCACAGGCAAATGTCATGCAAGTTCAATGTACCAATCATGTAAGTAGGTTCAGATTGGGTAAATTCTATTAGCAAGGGGAGCTGATCATTTTGTGTCAACAGTTTTGCTGTTTGATTTAGCACTTCTGCGCACGTGTTATTCATAGTTAGCCTTGACACACTTTAGAGAGCATTGCATGGTGAAAGGAGGAGCAGCAACAATATTGCTGATTATATTTAGAGTTTAGGCCCTGCATATTTTAAGGGCTTTGGAGCTAGAATTAGTGAATGAAGCGTGCTTTATTTGTATTAAGGAGACCTCTGAATATGTTGCTTTGGTAGTTGGTTTAAGGGTAGCTGAAATAATACCATGTAATGAAAATATTAAGTAGAATAGATGTTGATATTTAGTATCATAAGGGCTGTTGGCCACGTTAGAAAGAGTTCTGCCATTTTGAGTTAGGCCCCATTGCAGCTTCTGTCAGAGTATTAAGCCGCAGCATGGTCCTTCTGTTTTGTTCATTCAATTAGATTTCTGTCCTCCTTCCCTCCAGTAAGTGTTTAGACAGCAAAGGTCCCTGGAGGAAGTGGGAAGCCCTGTGCAGATAGTTATTAATGGTATAAGACTGAGCAGTCCACATGATCTGTGAACTAGTGCATTATATCAGTTTTGTTCTTCACAATTAGATTAGTACAGCAGCTGCGAAGGACAAATCTTACTGAGAACAAGCCCTGGTGTCCAGACATTGCCAAAGTGTTGAACTAGGTTATGGTTATACAGCTGCCGCCTTGAGAAGTGACAGGTCCATTAGAACTACAGGTGTCAAGCTAAATAGAGAAAATCAATCTTCAAATTAATCCTCAAGAACAGTGCCTCTGCTGCATTTTTTATAAAGACACCTGGTTCCCAAGAGAGATAGGGAAGGATGTGTACATGGGAAGCAACTTGTTTCAAGATGGGAGTCTGAAGAGGTGTTGCCAAACAATGCAGCCGCAAGGTCGAAGAGCTGTTCGGGGTTGTCAAGTAGTCTAGTCTCATGTGAAAGTAGCATTGTGTCCACTTCATTGGTACAGGGTATTGACTTCGTAGTTCACACTTGCTCATGATTGTGTCTCTTCAAGGGACATGCACCTCCCAAATTATCTGAAGTTGTTTTGACCAATAAGGAAATTCCATTGTTGTAACGAGTTACCTGAATGAATGGCAAAATCAGAACAACATTTTTCTTTTGTTGAATGCATAATTAGGTCATTCACAGGGGGCTGTACTCATGTCTTCACAGATAGTAAATTGACCAATGGGGTAATAAAATATAGGTGATGTTTAGATTTTTGTATAGGGGATAGCAAATAGGAAGTGTGGGAGTTTCATTTGTATTAGTTTCTTGTCCTTAAAAGCTGTAACTACAGCGTGGGTGTGTCAAGTGAGTTTTCAGTTTTCAGCTCTATAGAGCTGATTGATCCTCCCAGCCCTATTTGCATGTAATATAATGTATGTTCCTTGAAAGACGTGTGCTATTTATTGGCCCCTTGGATTGTTTTTTATCAATCGGTTTTTGGGCCTACCTTACAATTGGTGACCCAAACATGATCTCCAGATTCCACGAAGAGGCTGGGGGCTCCCTGTGCACATCCTGGGTTGTGGCACCCATCTGCAGTGAGCAGTCCATGTTCACACTATGAGAAAGTCTACAGGCGTTGTGTTTCCAGAAGACCTGCCTGGTCCTTGGAAAGGTGCACTGCGCCCAGCTGTGAAGCAATTGAAAGGGGACACTTCACCAGAGGAGCTCGGAGGACACTTGTGAACATGAGTGCACTCTTGCAGCAAAAAAAAAGGAGGAGTTGACAGTTTTTGTTTTTGTGTGCATGAGTGAGTGAAGAAAAAGAAGGGGAATCTCATTGAAGAAGAGGAAAGACAATGGGCCTCATTACGAGGAGTGCGGTAGAGGGTTAACAGCGCCGGTAGAGCTGCCGGCACTGTTAACCCTCTACTGCCTCATTACGAGGTCTGTTCACGGGTCCCGCTAAGGATGTCTGGTAAAACCAGGCATCCTTAGCAGGACCCGCTGGCAGACCAGGATGCTAAGAACGGGCCCAACATTAATAGGCCCATTGTTAGCATCCTCCCCATTCCAATTGAGCCCTATGGAGTCTCAAATGGGAATGGGGATGTACCGGGTCCGGGTTCCAGGTATAGGGAATTACCAGGCCCTCCACGGTTGGAATGGCCCAGTATTTCCCCATTCCATGAACCGGGACCCGGAAACCGTTATGGGGGTAGCCATGCTGCTAGAAGCGGCATGGCTACCTCCATACTCGTAATGAGGCCCAATGTGACTAATAGATAGGAAAAGCTTCTCCTCCTTGGGGAAAGATGATGCCACAAATAGTAGTAAAGTTTAAGAATTGGTGTGGGGTATTTCCTCTTAGTTATTGAAAGCCAGCACTGTAGTGTAAGTGACCATCCTGTATGGAAATTACCTGGTATCCCTCTGTCCTAGAGTAAAAGGGGCATGGGGAGGGTTGAGTTCCATCATCTCAAGAGAAGGAAACAGAGGACGGTTCTACGCCATTGTGTAAATAGTTGTGTAGTTAAAATGGTTTGATGTGGGGCAGTAGTAGCCCATTGTGTGGATAAGGCCTTTTTGTGCTGATTATATTAGAAAAGGTTTTTTGAGAAGGGGTCAGGATTTTTGGTGATATTTGTTGCTGTGGGAAGGTAGATCGGTTGTGTGGGGTATTGTGGGTTTTGCAGCAAGATGCCACAGGATTGGTGTTCAGACGATTTTTGGCATAAATAAGGTTGGATTTGAGGAGTATGTGTACTCCTTTGCAACATATGTGTAAAACACTCCAGCAGTGCAGGGAGAAAATTCAGGGGTAACACCATGCGTGGGTTCAGGGAACGGAGGGCAAAATATTCAAGGCATGGCCCGAGGGGGGCATGCATGATAAAAATGTATTGGAGCATATGTACACACATTTATCATCAACCTGTAAAGGAAACAAAGTTTAGATGCAGGCAGAGTATACTTGAATTATGGAAAATGTTTGAGGATGTAGAAAACACCCCCAATGACAGCACAGAAGGAACAAATCAGACACACAGACATACCACTGCCCTGCCTCCTTTTGGAGCTTTCCTTTACAGCCCATCACAGGGAACACCAACCCCCAGTATGTGCCCCCCACCGAGCACAATACAGGAACCCCAGAGCAACCTAAAGACAAAACACGGGACCCATCGATTATGGAAATAAAAAATAAGGCTTGCAGAGAATTAGAAGCTGTGCTGAAGAAAGCAGAAGAGTAGATAGCAAATGTAGCACAGGGACAGGGGGAGGGGGAAGGTGTGGCGATGAGCACAGACAAATGGAGGGTGGTACAGATTATTTTTTAAATCAATAATAACGTTATCAAAGAAATGAAGGTAGACTCGAGTGAGGAATATTCCAATTCAGGGGAGAGCTATTTTTGTCATGCAGCATAGGAACAAATGCTGCAACAGCACAAACTATGACATGTAATGCAGCAAAGGAGAAGCAGGGGATTGAGGAATTGGAAACAGGTGAAGAACAAAGGTAAATCAACCCATGGCTTACTAGACTTATACTGCGTCTCGGTCGAGTGGTCCTGGTAACGGATGAGAAGATAGGGAAGACATCACAGACCAAGAAGAGGGGGGTTCAGTTCCCATTGTTACAGAAGGGAGCAGGTAGGCAAACTACGTGCCCTGGCCTCACATGAATCAGAACAACCAAATGAAGGCATTGCCCTCACTTAAAGCAGGAGCAGGCAAATGGATATATGCCCTAGAAAAACAGAAAGTAGGGATCACTTTAGCTCTAGTAGACATGAAAAGCAAGGGAGTCTCCAAGAAAGTAAAAGAATGACTTGGATAAAGTGGTCAGTATTGAGGCGAAGGGATGTGCCAAAATACAGACACGCATAGTGTGTTACTGTAGAAGGAGATGCGAGTGAGAAGGAGACAATGGAGCAACCGCAAATGGTGGAAGCAAAACTGGTACAGAAGTAGTTAGCTAAATTGAGCATGGAAGGAGCAATGATTACTAGTAGGCAGCCCAACCAGGCGCCAACACAAGGTTGTGTTGAGTTGTATGCAGCTGACAGAAGGGAGATGGGAAGTTTCCAGTGGCAGAAGAGTTTTTATTTTTAGAGAGGATGAGGGGGTGGCTTCAGAGGGATGATGCCCAGGTTTGGAGGACAGTGTTGGTCTTGTGCAAAGAAAGGATATTTTGTGTGGGAATGCAGGAACAGACCACATTTTCATACAACAACCCCAGCAGCCCAGTGTTTGGCTCACTTATCGTCCTCCATCCCAAATGCAGTGCCCAGTTATCCCATATTTCCCAAGTCACATGCACATCCAAAGCCCAATTCAAACACAACTATTTCATTATCCAATGCCAGAGACCACCATATATACATGCAACAGCCACCCACACAGACCCCTTCACAACCATGTGATAAACAAATCCCCTTACACATGGTACAGTGATGCACTACACCAGACCTAGCACCTCAGGAGGCAATACCTTTCCACCTCAAGGCACAAACGCTTATCCCCAACAGGACATCCCACAGAGAGCGATGACCTGTTCAGTTCTGTCAGTCACTTCTGACCTAGAAGAGGAACCTCAGGTAGGAGTATAGATAGGATACAGAACATTCATATTTATGATTGATGCAGGAGCTTCAAAGTTCTGTATCAGGGAAGGGAGGATTCCCTTGTCAAGTAAAATAATATACCAGCAGGGATTCTCTGGGGCAATTGTATTGGTTCTGTTCAATGAAGATTTACCTATCACTGTAGGTACACATGAGTTGTCAGCAGCCTTATTGTTTTGCAAAGATACACCAGTTAACCTTCAGAGTAGGGATCGCCTGAGCAAACTGAACATGACTAGTTCATTCACTGAGGACGGTATAGTGTGTTCAACACTAGGCATATACCATGCTAGGGCTGCAGCAAGAACACAAGCACTTTGCAGTGACAGTGCCACACAAGGAATGCCCCAACATCCAAATTTGTTTGTCTATGGGGTAAAAATATTGCTAGGATGGATGCTCGGGATTAAGGATAAGACACTGAGCATACCTTCCGAATTGCTGTTCAGGCCAGCTGTTCCCCAGGAAAAGGCATCAGGTAGCATTATTATTAATATTAGATTTGGAAGCAGTGATCACCGAAAAGGACACAGTAATTATGTCTGGTAAAAACAACGAAGGGGAGGAATGGCACACAGGGTTGTGCATACACCCAGTCCAGCCAGTAAGAAGGATGTCTGATGAACAGTTGTTCGATGATACCAAGGACACAGGAGAAACTTTGAATTGTGCATATCCTGTCAAATGATGGTACAACACAGAGAATTACATCCCACTATGCTTATTGCCAATGCATTACCATCACACTTGCAGGAGGATCTGGAAAAGGTACTGTTACGCTCACCTGATTCCCGTAGAGGCGCCGGTCTTGACTGGGCGTATACCGTATTTTCAAAGGTGATGTGTAACACACGGCTGGCTCTTTGGGCTGGACCTCTGTGCACTGTATGTCTGGCTCGAAGGGTAAGATGTCTGCAGATAGAAAATGTGGGATTAATGAACTGGGTTATTGAATGTCTCTCTCTTCTTCCCTTTCTCTTCTCCTGTAGAACCCCAAAGGTTAACGCTCTCACCTTAGGTAAGTGAACGCCGTGCTCTCCATCTGCCTCGAGGCAGGGTGCTGTAACCAGTTTCTTCACTGGATAAGGGGAGCAGGCCTCTTGACTTCAGAGGACTGCTGTCCGTCGTTTACTGCACGAACGGTAAGTTTCGCGTAATTCTAATGTCTTTAAAGTCTTTAGTAATGATGTCTCTTGTTTTGCAGGGTTCCGGCGATGGCGGATGGCGGGCTGAAGTGAGTTGAAGATGGAGCCCGTGTGATGAAAAGAAGCGCCTGGAAGCACGTAAGTAAGCGCTTGTTGCCTGCTTCACGATGCGCTCTAACTGTCTTTTTATTTTGCAGGTACAAGTTCGGGGCGGCTGCAGGGTGCCGGAATACCCACTGGGTTAGATGTGGAAAGGAGTAATGGCACGTGAGTATTAAAGTTCCCCAATGTCTTAAAACGCACCTTGTTTTGTCTTTCAGATGCGGGATGCAGCGCCGAAGGCCTCCGGAGCGCACGAAGAGTAGGTAAGCCTTTGTCTTTCAGATGCCGGAATGCAGCGCGAGGCGTTGGTGACAGCCGATGGACCAGGTAAGTGAAGAGCTGTCACTGAAGACCGTAATGCTAACCTGTTCTTTCTTGTCTTTATAGGTGTTGCTGAAGACTGGATTCAGAATGGTAAGCCTTTTTCCTTAGGCCCAGGAACAGATGCAGAAGACACGATGAACGTTCGCTGCTGAGGATGCAGAATAACGCAAAGCAAGATTCATCCATCGGGTGTGGTTTAAATAGCCTCATATAGTGCTTAGGTGTCTCCTTCCAAAGCCACGCCTAGGTAAGAAAAGAGTTCCTGCTTTCCAGAAGAGTTCCAGTGTTCTGAATCTAGGGAGTGGCTCCTGCCCCACCCAACAGGAAAAGTAGTTCCAAACAGAAGAGGATCAGAGACTCAACTGGCAGGCAAGTAAGCAGCATGGTCTGCTGCAGGTAAGTCCACCCAAGCATTATGAGCCCGGCGCTTCCAGCGCTGGGACTGGGCATATTTATGAGCCTGGTGCCACTGGCGCCAGGACTGGGTCCAAAAGGTCCCAATTGGGACTGGTGGCACTCGGAACCTGGGTTATGGATCTGCTTCCAAGGGAGTTGGGAAAACCCTGACCTTTTGGAAGCATAGATCATGACAGGTACCCAGTCACCTATGCGCTAGCATGCCCCACTATATGGGGTTATTAAAGAGCATAGGAGCAGTTCGGATAAAATTGAAACCAGGCATTGTGTTACACCTTGTGAGACAATACCCTGTTTCAATGCAAATGAAGGGATCTATGTCACCATTCTAGCATTATGGCAACAAGGCATAATACAACCATCCAAATCCCCATATAACACAGCTATATTCCCTGTGAAAAAAGCAAAGGGTTCAAGTTGGATAATGGTTCAGGATCTACAGCAGTTGCATAATATAATAGAGGCAGACTTTCCAGTGGTCCCCAATCCCGCCACCATTCTTTGCAATATCCCCACATAGGCAACTCAAATCACTGTAATAAATCTCAGGACTGATTATTTCTCTGTCCCATTGCAACCTGGCTCCCAATATCTCACAACATATACATATTGAGGGCAGAGCATTCAGAACACAAGATTACCTCAGGGTAAGGTGAGCCCCCTAGCATATTTAATAGAGTGGTAGAAATGGGCTTAGGAAATTTACAGATGCACAGCACAGTGTTTAATATGTAGATGACCTTTTGGTCTGCAGCACAACAGAAGCGCAATGCATAGGAGATCCAGTTAAACGTGTAACTTTAATAGCAGAGAAGGACTACAAGGTAGACAGAGAATAACTAAAGTATTGTCAGAAAGATGTAGTCTGCATAGGGCAAATAATATTATCAGCATGAAGGAGAGTAGCACCAGAAAGAGCATCAGAAGTGCAAAACACACCACAGTCAACCACAGTCAAAGAAATGCAGCCATTTTTAGGACTGTGTAACTACTGTCACTAATATGCAGGGAGCTAGCATCATGTCTACCTAAACAGAAACCAAACCAAAAGCATGCCATGGCAGATGCCATATCTGCTTTCATTTTAAACAATATGCTTCAAAGTAGAACAGAACTACACTACCCAGAAGGTTTGGGAACTCTCAAAATGAGCTCCAGCAACATGCCAGAACACACCCAAACAAATGGTAATGTGCACACAGCAACCACTAAGCCCTGCTTGTGCTACTGATAAGCAAGCACTTTGGATGTGTTTCCCTGAAGCTGTGGTAGGCCAGCTCACAGTGGGGCCCGGCCCACACCTCATTACTCTCAGACCGCACGCAACATTGAGATAAGTAATGCAGCCTTGCCACTGCATGCATAACCCTCAGACTTGTTTTAAATGCGGTCAATATTTCTTAATCGCAAAGCCACTATGTTGTTTCCTTGTCCACTGCACATCACTTACCATACTATCTCCCGAATGCTTGCACGCCTATGGTGAAATTCACTGCACTAACGATGTTTATTAACTTAACTTAGATCAAATGCTCCAGAGCAATTCTCTTATTACAGGTTTTGTTTCAGTAGTTCGCTCAGCAGTAGAGCATCAGGGATCAGCAGCATCCATGAACAGGACAGTCCTCATGCAAGCTAGAGCTAAGTAGCTTTTTGTTTCTAGCTGTTAAATTGTCCCTATGTCCACAAGCTACCTTGATATTTGTTTGGTATTTCAGCACACCAATGTACCCTGCATGAGGTAATGCAAGGTTCTCTTTGTCTCAACACACAACTTTATCTTGCATGAGGTAATTCAAGGTTTCTCTGTCTCTCAGCACACAATGTATCCTACATGAGGTAATGCAAAGTTTCTCTGTGCACACTAATGTTTCTTGCATGCAAGTTGTATGGGTAATACATGGTCAAGCACATAAGTGCAGAATGTGTTAATTGAAGTGAGTCTCAAATCATAGAGGCCAATACGGAGTCGAGGAGAATTTACACTAACAATCCCATACCCATCCATAACCTCTCAATAATCCTCTTTCTGGTTACCCTAACTACCCGTACCCATCCAATCCAATGGACCCAAACCCTCTTTCCCTGCTGGTTTGTGGTGGTATGGGTACTACTGAAGTGCAGTACTCCTTATGGGGAGGCAGGAGTTTGTGCTACCTCTGAGCAAGAAACAAAAGGAGTTGTGAAAACGACAGTAGGTATTGGATAATTGATTATTTCAGCTACACTTACCCCTGTAGCAATGGCTAAAGGAAACACAGAAAGTCAAAGGACAAATTATTTAGACAGAAGAGATGATGAAATGCTCTCAGGAACTCAAGAGTGCAATCAGCAATGCACCAGTGTTAGCAACGCCAGATTACAAAAAAAAACAATTATTTCTATTCTCACATTCAAATGGTCAGGTGATGATGGCTGTCCTCACACAGCAGACATCAATGGGGCACAAGACTCTGGCTTACTACAGTGGACATTTAGATCCCTTAATGCAGGGCCATATTCCATGTGAGCAGGCTCTAGCAGCAGCTCTTTCACAATACAGAAATCTCCACCATCACAATGGGATGCCCAATGGCATTATATGTGGTACAGATACTTTTTGCCATTCTAGAGAAATCAAAGTCAACCCTCACTATAGTGAGAGCCTCAGACTACAAGGTGATACTGTCCAATTCCTCCATTAACATGATCAGGTGTCACAAAGTTAATCCTGCAATATTAATTGCAGGGCATAAAGCACAAACGGTTGTCAGTTTACCACCTGCAAGCCAACTGGATTGTGGAGCGCTTTACATTTTTTTGCAACAACGTTTAGCAAAATTCTTTCATTCTTTAAGTAAGAATTGCTTACACTGCCTTCTGATTGCTTTGTTTAGACTCAGGAATCAACCAGGAATAGACCACCAGTGAACACCCCACAAGATTGTGACAGCAGGAGGCTGCGCACACCACTCACACCCGCATACACAGTCTCCAATGCTGATAAAACCGCCGAAGTATTAGGGGATGAATTTCAGGGATATCCTAGGAACCTAACCAAATGTGTTAAAGTTATATCTCAACAGCTTAGATCACATCCACACAGCTAGCTGCATCGGACATCAATGACCCAGAATCCCTGCAGCAACCACAGCTCTTCCAAGGTGATCAAGTCTTTGTGTGGAAACTTGTAAGAAAGTGGAATGAAAGAAGCGTCCTAGGCCCTTACGAGGTAATCTACGCACACACACACCGATGTGAAGATTAAACAACATAAAACTTGGACTCACCTACCGGAAGTTCGGAAGGATACCAGGACCGAACCCCTCCCCAGGAGCAGGACATAAAAGGGGGGAACCCTAAAGATTTGTTTTTACATATTTTATTGACAATTCGAAAATCAGTGCATCCCTCTGGACGAGCAAACGATAATGGTTTTTCACAGCCTCCAGGAATAGCAGATACAATTCGGAGAACCATGTTGTGTATTGGTTGTCTTGCCCTCTCTCTTTTTCTTTCCTTTTTTATGACAATATTTATATTGTTGGAGGTTGGAAAGGGGGATATAATGATAAAGAAAAAGTATCTTGGTTTGCAAATGATAATGTATCCATTGCAAGAAGCAAAGGGGACACTGAGGATCAGAAGGCTCTTTTGGACAGCATTTTGGAGGTGCATCACCCAGACAGAAAACATTTATGGTACAATCACATGTGGGAGGTGGGAAGAGAAAAGTCAAACAACACCTGTTATATTTGTTCTTTAATACCCCATGCCACTGGCACATGCAGACTGTTTTCTCCCAAAGAAATGCCACCTCTAAAAGCGTAATATTTAGTGCATCTGGCCCTATGTAGGGTGCATGGGTTGTTTCAGCAACATAAGGCTCAAGTATCTGTGTTAGAAGCAGGCAACAGTGAATGTTCAGAGAATAACGGGCAGGAATAGTTCCATTGGAGAATAAGACCCCATTGCTGCTGGAAGGTGCAGTTTTTCACAACAATAAGTGGATAATTTCTACTTCCACTCCTGGCAGGGTTAAATGTAGTGTGGCAAAGTCACTGGGCTCCAACTTCATTAATATCTCAGGCGGCCCAGGTCGCTGCCTTGCCCAGGCTTAAGGCACATTGCTGTGCCTTTAACTTTTTAATTTTAGAGCTCTTGCACTGTAACGCCTGCTCTCATGCTCCCCCACTCCTTGTCCATGCTTCCCTCCCTCCTCCCTCCCTCTATCCATTCCTCCCTCCCCCGCTCTCCTATTGGTGAACTAGGCCCTTATCTCATGGCCGTGGCAGCCCCTCAGCGGAGGACCCAGAGCCCAATGTCAGATCCAGTGGTGTCTGAAGGGATCTGCAGGAGAAGCCAGGAGCCTGCAGCCAACAACCTGCTGCAAGTAATCAGGTGGGGGTTGGGGGTGCAGTACTCCTTGCACAATTACAAATTGACTTGCCAGCCCCCTTTTCGCTCTTTGTTGTATCTCAAATCCACAACACCTCAGCAACCTGTTTACTTAACATCCCATAACATCATCCCTGGTATTCACTGTCCTTGCATTATTGCTGTGGACCTACCTTAGCATTTCCCCCTTCTGGGAAAGTTGGATCTGAGTGTTTTGTATTGTGTTGTGTTTAAAATACTGAGCATTTTTCACCCTTTAGGAAAGTTGATTCTGGGTGTTTTGCATTGTGTTGTGTTTAAAATACTGAACATTTCCCCCTTCTAGGAAAGTTGAATCTGGGTGTGTTCCATTCTGGTAACTGTGGCATTTTCACTGGGTCTCTTAGGCTCCCTCCCACCCTAAATCCCCCAGCAAGGCGAGACATTGGGCCTCATTAAGACCCAGGCGGAGGACCATGGTGCTCTTAGCACCATGGTCTATGTCAGTGTCTGCCATGGCGGAATGGGGTATTACCACCCCATTCCAAGGTTGGCGGGGTGGTAATTCCCCATGCCGCCATGGCCCTTCCCCATTCCCATTTTTGCCCCATAGGGCTCAATGGAAATAGGGAAGGCGCTAAGTACGGTGTTGCAAATTGCGGCACCGTACTTAGCACCAAGGTCCCTTTGCGGGTCCCTACTTTAACGGCTGGTAAAACCAGCCGTTAAGGTCAGGTCCCGCAAAGGGACCTCGTAATTAGGCGCTAATAGGTTAACGGCGCTGCAGCCTTTTACGGCGCCGTTAACCCATTAGCGCCTGGGTCGTAATGAGGCCTATTCACTTTTGTTTGTTATTTGTTTCTCCCTGTGTCTTCCTTTGATGTGACCACTGCCCCCCCACTGTGCATACGAAGTCATGTGCCACAGGGTTGTGCATCTCACTCTCTTCCCTCAGGCCCCTCCCCTCCCTTCTACCTCCTTGGCACCCTCTATGGAGCTTGCTGTTTCTCCCATCTTCTCTAACTTCTACTCTATCTCCTATCCTATCCCTCTCACTAAGTCTGGTAAAATGAAGTGCAAAAAGGACATCCTGCTCTCCAACCCAGGCCTCCCTAGCACTGATACCTACACCAGTGCTTCCTCCAGACAGACCCTTACCAACATCGTTTTTGTGGTTCCCTTTCCAGGCCTATGGACCCACCATATGATGTCTGTTATATCCCCGTTTTCCTCCTCTCCCATTAATGGTGGCACACAATGGGATGTCTTCCTAGCCCCCTTCCGCCCCTCCAATACCACCATTATTGTCTATCTGAATGGCACCATCTTGGTCCAGGGCCCTCAGTGCAATCTCTTCCTTTTCAGTAGGAGTTTCTCGCATTTTATCAATTATCTTCCTCCTCCCGATACTCCTACCTGGACCCTTCTAGCTCCTCCGCCACCTCCCTCTTCTGCCACCACTCTGGCACCCTCTCCATCCTCTCTTTCTATTCTGCTATCTCCTTCTTCCTCCTCTGCCCACTCTCAGGCCCCTCTACCTCCTCTGCAGGGTATACATCTTGCATATACCCCTGCCCGGTAGCTTTCAAATGTGTCAATCTGCTCCACATCGCTACACTCAACTCCCTCAAACACTCCTCCGGCATCTGCTGACTCCTCAATGAACTTGATCTGGATGTCCTCAGACTCACCGAGACATGGTTCATGGCCAGCTCTGTCACAAGTTTCAACACTCTCCTCCGCGATGGCTACAAGATCCTCTCCGAACCCAGAACCAACAGTTCCGGAGGTGGAGAAACTCTGAACTTTCTGGAGTGGATCCCTGTTTCTGTCATTCCTTTGCAGGCCTACTCCTCCTTTGAATTCCTGGTCTGTAGGCTCTCTCTATCTCTCCTGGCCTCTCTCCTACTGTGGCCACCATTTACATGCCACCAGGCCAGGCACCCTCTTCCTCTCTGAGTGGGCCTACATCTTCTCCTCTCTCCTTGCCTCTTCCTCTCAATTTCTCCTCCTTGGAGACCTCAACATCCATCTGGATTCTTCTAACCCCTCCTCTGGACTCTTTCACAATCTCCGCGACTCTCTCTTCCTATTCTACCCTCTGTCCCGATACACTCTGCCGTGCACACCCAGGATGTTCTCTTCTCTTCTGACATCCCCCTCTAACACCCTCTCACCACTCCTCTCTCTTGGACTGACCACTTTCTTCTCTCGTCCTACCAGATGCTCCCTATCCCCCAGGTTAAGCGGACCCCAGCACTGCCACCCACCTTCATGGCCATCCGGCCCATGGAGCATGTGTCAGTGGAGGCTTTCACCACTACTTTCTCACCTCCTCCTACACCTGCGGTTGACTCACACTCTCTCTGACGCAGCCCTCTCTAACCTACATCTCTATATCACTAACACGCTTGATGTCCTTGCTGCTGTCATGAGGATCCGTTTGAAGCCCACCTCCAAGTGCAACTCTTGGTATGACTCCGCCCTCACCACCTCTAAATGCAGGGTGGCCAAGAGGAAGTGGAAGGCATCAAGCGTTTCTTCTGACAAACTGGCCTGTCGCCTGCTCCAAAGAAAAGACAGACTCTCTGTCCTGTTCAAGAAGAGAGCCTACCTCCAAGCCCGTCTGCCTGCGGCCTCTAACAGAACGGCCGCACTCTTCAAAATCTGCAAGGATCTGGCCCATCCTGCTGCAGTCTCCACCTCTCCTGTTCCCTCCCAGGGCCTCAGTACGGCACTGGCTTCTGACTTCACCACTAATACTCTGGGCATCCTGTATTCTCTCTACTCTTTCTCTACCTCTACCTCTCTCTGCCCTTCCCCGGCGGCCTCTCTGTCTCCTACTCTGTTCTCCTCTTGCCCCGTGTTTACTCCTGAAGATGTTTTTAGACAAGTTCAATCTATGAAAGTATCATCCAAGCAAGTGCTTCCCTGCTCCTTTAGAACCATTAAACACCACATTGACACTGTCGCTCCAGCCTTGGCTGATTTCTGCAACCACTCTTTTGCCACTGGAACGTTCCCCACTCTCCTAAAGAACTCCCTTGTGCACCATCTCCTGAAGAAGCCTTCTGCCGATCCTTCCCCTCCAGCAAACTATCGCCTGATCTCATTCACTCCTTTTATGGGCAAACTCCTGTAAAAGCTGGCCATCTCCAGGCTTACTCTCCATACCAAATCTATTGGTTGTATCCATGAACACCAGTGTGGCTTTAAAGGAGCCAGAAGCACACAACCTGCTCTCCTGAACACCTGTGAAGACCTGCTCTCAAGTCTCGACTCTAGCCTCCCTTCTGTCTTCATTCTACTTGATCTTTCCTCTGCTTTTGACACAGTCAACCATGCCATCCTGATCAATCGTCTCTGTGACAACCTGGGCATCATGGATCAGGCCCTAGCCTAGTTGACCTCCTCCCTCTCTGATCGACCCTCTCAGGTCAAACTGTGTTCCTTTCTCTCCACCACCTCTCTCTCGCGGTGTGGTGTTCTCCAGGTCTCTAACCTCTCACCCTGGCTTTTCAACCTTTACTTGTCACCTCTGGCCCATCTCATCTCTACCTTCTCTCCTAACTTTCGGGTTTATCAGGATGACACTCAGCTCTCCTTCAGGCTCTCCTCTATCTGCAATTCAGGAATAGTGTGCCTCGAACAATCTATGCCTGAATGCCAGTAAGACTGAGATGCTTCTTATTGGGAACACCCTGCTCCCGGTTTCCCTCTTTCACTCTGGCCATCCTCCTTGGGCCCCTACTTGCACCTTACTGCGAGGCGGAAAAACCTGTTGTCATCTTTGATTCCACCCCCTCCTTCGCTCCTCACATCACAAACATCTCTATGAAGTCCCACTACCAGCAGCACTTCCTCAGAGGTATTCTTCCTTTTCTCGCTTTCCCCCAGAGGCTCACTGTCTCCAGAACCCTGGTTCTCTTTTGGCAGGACTACTGCACCAGCCTATGGGCCTCATTCCGAGTTTGGGTTGACGTGTATTCCGGGGGTGTGCATGGAGTTTTACACAAGATTTCGCTGGCATGAGCATGGTACGTGTATTCCGGTGGTGTGCATTGAGTTTTACACGCGATTGGCCTGGTGAGAGTGGGGTACATGTATTCTGGGGGTGCGAGTGGAGTTTTACATGTGATTTCGCTGGCGCGAGTGGGATGTGTGTATTCCGGGGGTGCGCGTGGCGTTTTACACGTGAGTTCGCTGGCGCGAGCGGGATACGTGTATTCCGGGGGTGAGCATGGAGTTCTAGACGTGATTGGCCTGGCGTGAGCAGGGTACGTGTATTCTGGGGGTAGGCGTGGAGTTTTACACATGATTTGCCTGGCGCGAGCGGGGTACGTCTATTCGGGCAGCGTGTTGAGTTTTACATGCAATTTTGCTGGACCGAGCAGGATATGCATATTCCGAGGGGTGCTCAGGGAGTTTTACATGCGATTTCACTGGCGCGAGCGGGATACGGGTATTCCGGGGGTGAGTGTGGAGTTTTAGATGTGATTGGCCTGACGCGAGCGGGGTACGTGTATTCTGGGGGTACGCATGGAATTTTACACATGATTGGCCTGGCGCGAGCGGGGTACATCTATTTGGGGGTGCGTGTTGAGTTTTACAAGCGATTTCGCTGGAGCGAGCGGGGTACTCATATTCTGAGGGGTGCGCAGGGAGTTTTACACGCGAATTCGTGGTTGGGGGGCTGTATGCTGGTCCACTGGCTTTTGCACCATGTACTGGATTTGTGCAATGTTTTTGGCGCACAGGGCGGGGTTGGGGGCGTAACTGCCGCTGCTGCAGGGTCTCTGCGCCACCCTGCGCCATTGCTGATTATGGATGTTAGTATCCATGAATATGCTGTGCACTAAAATGGGTTTTGGCGCACGCGGCTGGACACAGAGTGTTGCACGCGCACTCTGTGCACCAGCCACGTGCACCACTTGTGCGCTCAATTCTATGAATTACCCCCATATCTCTCCAGCCCGGAAATCTCTCTGGTAGCTGCAAGGATCAAAATGCTCTGCATTGTCCCCAAGGCTTTCGGGGGCGGGGACCACACTATACCCAACTCTCTCTTCCTAAGCACTTTCCTTCTTGAGCGCTTTGCTCATACACCTCCAACTGTGACAGAAACTTCTCCAGGAAGAGAGTAGGGGCTAGATCTTTCAACTCGGCTGGTGCCTCTGTCTAGAACAGCTACCTAGGGACCAGTCAAAGAAACATCAACAAGCTCCAGGTTACCCAGAATAATGCCATTAGGGTGGCCCTCATCATCCCTAGGAAACTTCATATCTCAGACACTCGTCAAAGCCTACACTGGCTTCCTGTTGCCCTCCGAATATCACTCAAAACTCTTGCTCTGACTCATAAGTCCCAAGCCAACCAGGCCCCTGTCTACCTTGCCAACCGCTTCATTACCCACACCTCTAGCAGACCTTCAAGAACTGCTCAAGTCCACTAACTAGCGATACCCAGATTCAAGCTCCAGAAGGCTGGGGATCCAGCTTCCTAGTCCTCACCGCCAAACTGTGGAACACACTACCCTCCAAACTCAGATCTGAACCCTCTTACTTTGCATTTAAGAATAAAGTCAAATCTTGGCTTTTCTGAGCAGGACCATGCTACCGCATGCACATAAACCCTCTCATGAGCTGGATCCTCCAACTCATTCACCTCTTGTAAATACATGTACATATCCTAGAAACTGCGTCTTCATGTCAATATAGTAAATATATGTATCTATTTTAGAAACTGTGCCTCTTTGCAAATGTATGTACTCTCCCTCAAATGCTATGTATTTGGTCCCTGACCAATCGCCCAATGTACTTTACTATTGTCGCAACTAACTGTTAACTCATGTGCCTTTCTATGTAATCAATTGTACCTTTCTCAAGATATGTGCCCAGATGCCTGCGGGCCAGGTGCACAATACAAATAATATAAATACAAAGAGGTACCTGTGGCTTTTACATCTAGAACATTATCAGACACAGAATCTAGATATTGTACTATCGAATGAGAAAGTCTTGCATGTTATTGGGCCTCCTTGTATTTTAAGTCTTACATTTGGGGTATACCTTACAAGATTAGGAGTGATCAAAAGCCTTTGGCTCATTTGTTTTCTACAAAAGTTTCAGGGTTGGCGACCCACAGTTTAGCTAGGTGGTTAGAGGCCTTACAGAGTCATGATTTCACGGTTGAGTATGTTCCTGGAAAATGCAACCCTGTGGCAGACTGTTTGTCTAGAGCTCCCTTAGAGAGTGTGGACCCATCTGAAGATCTACACGATGAGTGGATTGCACAGATTAAGAGTACTGTTGGGAATGTTTTTTCGAAGGAGGTGTGGTTTGACAAAGCTAAGGAGGACCACAAGATGAGACTGGCTATATTGTGTATGCAGCAAGGTTGGAAATCGGTTGAATCCATGACATCGACCTACTATACGTTCAGAGATGAATTAAGTAGATCTGAATGGGGTCTAGCTCAGGTGAGAGGATGGTTCCTCCTTTGTCACTATGCAGTGAATTGACTAGGCGTGCCCACAAAGGTCATTTGGGAAAAAGTCTAACTAAGAGGAGACTGAGGTCAAGATTTTGGTGGCCCGGTATGGATGCCATGGTAGATGCAGAAGTGGGGTGGTGTATTCCCTTTTCAGTATTTGACAGATCCTTGAAAACACAGAAGGTGGAAACAGGTAGTGTGGATACTCTGCATGGGGACTTTAAGTAGATTGCCACTGAATTAATGGGTCCTATGTGCATGAGAACAGCTTTGCAATAGTGGTTGTAGACTATGCCTCGAGGTGTTTTGAGGTGGTGTTTGTAGACAGTAGATCAACAGGAGTTGTGATTGACTATTTGGAGAAGCTGTTTGCAAGGGAAGGCTATCCCAAAATAATTATATCTGACAATGGTGTGCAGTTAGTGTCTAATGAAATGAGGCAGTACTTTAACGTCATTGGGTTGAAAATCATTGCACAGCGTTATACAAATCTAGAGCAAATGGGTTGGTGGAATGTACCAAGTGCATAATCAAGGAATCCTTACAACTGTCTATAGCAAGTGGTATGGACTGGAAAAGGGGTATGCATGAAATGTTGATGGCACACCCTGAACCCCACATGTTTTGACAGGAATGTCACTGTTCCAAATGATGAGAGGAAGAGCTATGAGCTCTGATCTAGGGAGCAAGGAATAAAAGTAGGTCATATAGTAAGGATAAAAAAAAAACTTCAGCGTATCTAAAGGATGTTCACAATACTTTGACTTAATTGCAATCACAAAAGTCGGTCAGAAACATGTGGTGACCAGTGATGGCTAACGCTGGAGGCATGGGAACAGTTTGTGGGAAGTCCTACTTATGATGATTTAGGGGATGAATGGTATGAGGATGGTTCATTTCATGAGGAGTCTGAGTGTGGTGGTGAATCAGAGGGTGAACATAACACCAATGAGCAGGACATCATATTTAATGGGGCTCGGATAGCGGGTCTCAACCCACCGGAAGTGAAATGTTAGATAGCAGTGTGGTGGGGCAGGATGAAGGTATTGGAACCATGTGCCGCATGAGAAAAAGACCTGTTCAATTCGATGACTTTGAACTATATAAGTAATGAAACTCCAAGCATGTGTTATGTACCTTGTATTTATTATAATCCTTTTTTGGCTATTGTTTGTGTCCAATGTTCCATGTTACCTATTGTATTCCATTATTTGCTATCCTTAAGGGGGAAGGTATGTTGTATTCACCTAAGTGTGTGAGATGGCTCTCCGCTGCTGTTCCTCGCACAAGTCATCTTCGTGCACCAAGGCTATGACGTGTAAGTGACAGTTCAACTGTCATATTTGCGCTTTGGCTTCTCCGTGTGACAAGAGGGTCTTTATATTTCGATACTTGTAATAAACTACGGACTTCTATACTCACATTTCCTAATTTTCATTACCACTGGTGATCCAAAGTTACATTGTAACATGGGGTTTTGCAAAGCTTCTGAAGAAATTGATGACTATATAAACAGCACTGTATTTGACCACCTCGTAGTGTTATATGTTGGTACATTTCTAGCAGCAAGATTAAGGAAAGGAATGCTGAAGTTAGCATTTCGTTTGCACAGAAAGAGCGTGAGAAGTTTTATTTTCACTTGTTGGGTGTGTGGAATGGGACGTTAGTTTGTGGTAATGGAATCCCAGCACAGTTTTATCTTCTTAGATGCCTGTCAGCTTCTTCCACCACTGAAACAATATATTTGTGAAATCTCTGCAACTTAAGTAAGTCAGGTTTTTGCTCTGGGTCGGTAATTCCCATGCAAGTCAAACCAGCACTTCCAGCAGTTCTTTAAAAAGTGTTTGCTTGATGCACTGGTTGTTGATATACACAGTTCTTATACTTAAGTTGTCGGAGAAAACAATAATAGAGGGTTTCTCCTTTATGTGCTTTAGGAAGAAGCGATGATGAAATGTAGAGACTCTGTGGCCCCACACAGTTTTAAGCCATGCCTCTTGTAGCAGAAATATTTGTGGACTGACACTTATTGAGATTAAGTTAATTTCATCACATCTGGAGGGATACCCATTGTATGTCAAGATCACAAGGTATTATTGTGTCCCATGAAACTAAGGTTTAGATGATGGCCTGTCATCATCTTCCCATTTGAAGGCAGAGCTGCAGCCAGCACTGTAGGTGCTTCCTCTTCCTCTGTTCCGTCTCCCTCAACAACTGCTGCTCCCCTCCAACTTTACGAAACATTGTGGATTAAAGCACAGATACAATTAGGATTTGGTTAAGGAGCTGATAGAGGGAGCTAGCTCCAAGCTGGGGGTAGTGACCCTCACTCTACCATGCCAGTTTTGTGGAACCTAAATGAATTCCCCACCCCTGTCACATATATGTTCCCAAATGGGAAAAGGGATCTCCAAGAACTGAACATTTGGTGGTAAGTGGGATGAGAACACTCTGTGAGGCTAATTATCGCGTCTGGGCTGCCTGCCACTGATAGCAGCTACCAGCACCTTTTACAGACCGGCTCACTCAGAGTCTGCCGGTAGCGGCTGTGAACTACCGGCAGGCCTGACCTGCTGGTAGTTCAGGCCCCTACCAACAGATGAATTACTGAAGAATCACTGGTGCTTCAGTGTTCCCATGCCCAAGGAATCTTATGGGACTCCACAGGAATGGGAACTTAACGTACTGCCACTGCCCATAATATCCTGGTAATATGCTCCTGAACTACTTTACCCAGGTCGCCCGGGGCTCCATTTACTGAAACGTCAGGTGCTTCAGCAACAAGCCGGTCTTTGCTGGCCATTGACGGACTCGGCTGGGAGGTGGTTCTCTCTTGTGGTAAAGCCTCTCTCGCCCCCATTTCTACTTGGACTTGATACTGCCTTGAATCATGGGTTTTCCCAAAAACAAACCCATATCATTAGTAGCGCATCACCTCATCTGCTTGGTATAGACAGGCTGAAACGTACCATTCTGTACAGCCCGTCCATGAATCCAGATGGCGGAGGACTTCCAGGAGGTCCCTCAATTTACTCAATCCAGATGCAGATTTTGCTCTTTCTTCCTGCGCAGAGGCTCAGTTTTTGGCGGTAATGGCAGAGGACACAACAGGCTTCCCACTCCCCCCGGTTTCTCCCGTTCCCACTATTTCAGTCCCTCTACAGCCCCTGCCCTGCCCTCAGCCCATGGGCTTATCAAAACCCCCACGAATAGTAGCTTAGATCAGTTCACTCAAAATGGCCCTCCTTAACACTTGTTCTCTTGTAAAACACACGCAGAACCTGCACAATTTCATTCTGATTAACAATCTTGACATACTCTGTACCACAGAGACATGGATTCAAGATACAAGTGGCCCTTCAATTTTTCCCTGGCCTCTGCCCCAGGTTACACCTTCTTTACAGCCAATTGTATGGACGGATGTTGGGGAGGGGTGGCCATTATTGCCAAATCTTCCCTAGGCCTGAACCCAGCTGCCGTCTCTTCCACTGGTTATGAAATCCTACATCTCAAATTGACCCCCTTATCGCACATATGTGTTAACATAATTCTCATCTATCGCCCTCCTGGTGCTATGCCCGACTTCAGTGAAGAAATCCTTGCCTTGCTTAACAATCTAATTAGCCCAAATTCATCAACCTTATTTCTTGGGGATTTTAATCGCTGGAGAGTTGATCTCTGCAGCAAGGGAGCGGTAGATCTGGAAGCTGCTCCATTCGATAGTGACCATTTACTCATTAACTCAAATCCTACCATGTCCAATTGGCATATCCTTAATTGGATTGTGATCAGGAAACTTAAATCTGACAATGTTGTTACCACTCCTTGCATCATGTCGGACCACTCTTACATCAGCTTTACTTTGCAACTCCCAGTACCCTTGCCCAAGCCTGCTAATACCCGGAAATCCATCACTGGGTGGGATTTTAAAAAGGTACACCCACTTGATCTCCAGCTCTGTTTATAGTCTATCTCTATCATGTCTAACTCATCTCCTATTGCCCCGGTAAAACAAAATCAGTCAGAGATAATCCTAGGCACCAAAGCTGGTTTACATCAGAATTTAGGGACTTGAAAAAGAAAAAGTGTGCCTTGGAAATATTTTGGATAAGATATCCCTCTGATGCCACCTGGTCAAAATGGAAACAATGGGATAAATCCTATAAATCCCTAATCGCAAACACAAAAGAAAAATGTCTTCAATTCTCAGATACAACAAGCTTCAAATTGAACTGGAAAACGTTTTGATATATTAAAATCATTGGAAAAACCTAAAGATTCTGAACCCCCTTTTTTAGCAACCGATTTAGACTGCTCTCGAACGGCTGCCATCTTTTAGGAGAAAGTTTCCACAGCGAGAGATAAAATTGTGCCAGCACAGGCTCTAACTACCTCCACAAAAGCACCAACCCACATGACAGAGGAAAGCGCCTCTTCTCTCAGCTTCTCTTTCTCTCCCATCTCACTTGCAGACATGACTAAAATGCTCTCGTCCATGCACGCAACATCCTGTCCTCTCAATCTTGTGCCCCCTAAACTCATTCTGGAGTATAACGATCTGTTTGCTCCTTTTCTCACTCATTTTGTTAACACCTCATTTGCAGACTGCAAGTCCCCATGGAACTTCAGAAAGTTACAATCACCCAGATCCCTGTACCAACAGCCAATTCCTTTTGAAAATCTTGAATAAGGCCACAACCTCCAAATTACAAGCTTTGAAAGAACTAAATAACAACCTTCATTGTCATCAATCTGGTGTCTGCCCCTCTTACAGCATGGAAACTGCCCTTGTGGATCTCCAATCCCATCTATTGAAAATCATGGAGAAAAGGAAAGCCAGAAGGTTAGTTCTTTTAGACCTGTCCTGCTTTCGACCTTGTGGATCACGAGCAGCTACTTCTGTGTTTAAGGCATCAGGGTGCCTGTTCACCAGACACTGTGATTTGGGTTCAGTCCTTCCTGGCCAATCGTGAATACAATATTCAATGGGGATCAGCTTGCTCTTCTGCTTCCCTATTGATTGCGGTGTCCTACAGGGAGCGTCGTTCTCGCCACTTCTTTTTAATCTTTCCATGCGTACCTTTTGCTCTCTACTGGAAACATGGGAGTATTCTTTACCAACTACGCAGATGATACACAGCTGGTCATCGAGCTCCCGGGACTGCCTAGCACTGAACCACATCTACAATTCTGTTGAAGGTTGGATGTACGAGAATTGGTTATTTCTTAACAGCAATAAAACTGAGCTCCTTATTTTTGGATCCCCTCACGTGTGTTCCAAACTTGACGCTGCATACGATAACTTTCAGTTACAGAATAACAAAATCATGACCCACAAGAAATTCAAAACCTTAGGGGTCTTTTTGGAAGCTTCTCTGAATTCAGATGCACAGGTGCAACATCTTTGCCGTACCTGTAATTACCATCTTAGGCTCCTTTAGACAATCCAACCCTATCTCAACTAAAAGAACTCTGCAAGTATAGCTCAAGCAACTATTCTATCAAGCTTGACTATTGTAACACACTACTAGGTTGCGCCTCGAAATCCAACATCCAGGTTTGCCAAACCATCCAAAACGATGCGGTTTCCATGGCCCTGAACATTCCTACAAGATTGCACATATCCAAATTCAGGAAAGATCTTCACTGGCTCTCTGTGCAGGAGCATATTCAGTTCAAAATTGGCATGCTAGTGGATCACTCTCTTTACGGCAAGGCCCTGGAATATCTGAAAGCCTTGGTTCTACCGTATCATCCTATAAGAAAGTTGCATTCCTCATCTCTTGCCCAACTACAGGGAATTAGGTTCACAAAATCTAGAGGGCTTTGAAGATCCTTCCTGGCCATTGCTTCTTCTTTCTGGAACGCCCTACCCCCAACCATTAGAGCCATCCCCAACTTGATGTTTTTCAGAAATACTCTGCAAACCCATCTGTTTAGGTCTTGCCCCAGTGACCCCTGATAACTTGTCTCTATAGGCTATTGTCTCATCCCTTTGTCGTCCTTGCGTGGGCTTGTTGTGCCCCAATGCCCACGGGTTGTCGGCACATTATAAATCTATAAATAAATAAAATAACTAAATATTGGGTGGTGGAAACAGTAAGCAGATGGTAGGCCACCAGTAGTATCAGGTTGCCAGTAGTACTGGCGGCCTACCGGCAACCTCATACTGAGGCCCCATATCTTTCATTCCCTGCTATGTATGCTGATTGTAGTCCGAGGCAAGGGAAACAAAAGGAAGAGCCACTAATTGTTCTTACTCTCCCTTGCATGCCTGATAGAGTTACCTATCCATTATGATAGATTATCAGTAGATATTTCACACTTAATTGTTTCAGGTGCCTATAAGAGCAACATTTCCATCTGGTGTTTAATATCCAGTGTCCCCTATCCATTGCTTCCACTCACATTTACATCATGCCACAAGCATGTCATAATGCATTTACCATGTAAAGGTTTAGAATCCTCTAGGAACGGTATAAGCTACTGTGCCTAGTCAACGGGGAGTCATTACATATTCCCCGGTCTGTACAAAATTCTGGTAAAATTGCTGGTAATTCTTCCATAACGGAGACACAGGTTTGCCAGTGGGGGCCAGGGATCTATCTCCAGGCCTGAACTGCCGGTAGATCTGACCCCACCGCCAAATAAATGCAGCCATGCCCCCTATGGGACTCCATGGAATGGGGATTTACCACCCTTTCCACACTGTGTAAAATCTCGGGAATATCGGGATATCAGGTGGTTGAAACGGCAGATGCAGTGTGCCGGTATCCCGCCAGGTTTGCCGCGGGATATCGGAAAACTTGTAATGAACACCATCATGAGCATTTGTCTGTGTAAATCAGTCATCATTGTGTGACTTGTATTTAAACCGCATTTCTCTTTGGGTGAGGGTCATGAACTGCACCCCTGATGAAGCCTGTCACTTACCATTTAATGATCTTATCTTGCTGAGGGAAGACCGAATTTAACATGAGTTTTACGGATAGTCTGGGGTCTGAACCCAGCAGGCCTTATGTTAGGAACAAACAGATTTATTTTTGCTTCTATGTTTGTGAACACTGCAAGCAATGTAAGCACCTTTCAAGCACATTCATTATTGTATGCAAGGTTTTGGAGCTGTCCGGCTACCACGTCAGCTTGGTTGATGAGCACCATGAAAGGTGCTACTCTTTATTGACAGCTTGAAGGGAAATTTATAAAGGACGTTATTTTGTATACATTTCCTTTCATCATATGGAACTTAGCTCCAAGCCAAGTTCTAAATCGTGAACGTTTTTCTCTCTTGCTATTCTTCCTGGGACTTACAAAGGAGTTTTACTGAAAAACCATTGGTTGAATTGAATAGGCAGCATGAGTTGAAGGTACCATTTTATGAAATCCCTTTTCTGCTTCAGTCCACCCCATCATTTACTTCAGAAAGGTCCACAACGCCCATGCAGAGGTACACAGAACATACTCAAGTTTCAAGCAACTGGCCACAGGCACACAAGCTGAGCCTGCCTGCTCACCATGGGAAATCAAAAAATAAAAATAAAATGTTTTGCCTGGCAGGTGGCAGGGGGTGGGTGGGATCTGCCTGAAGTTTATCCCACTTCCAGAACAAGGTCTCGCCCCCAGGGCCGCCACCAAGCCACTGCAAGAGCAGCATCATTAGGGGCTGCCTCAAGGGCTGTGACAGAGAGGGTCATTACGAGTACGGCAGTAGGGGGTTAAAGGCACCGGTAAGGATGCCGGTGCCGTTAACCCCCTACTGCCGCATTCCAAGGTCCCTTAGCAGGTCCCACTACAGCCGGCTGGTTTTACCAGCTGCCCTTAGCGGGACCCGTTTAGGGACCAGGGAGCTAATAACGGGCCCGCTATTTGCGGGCCGTTATTAGCTCCTTCCCCATTCCCATTGAGCCCTATGGGGGCTCGAATGGGAATGGTTTTCAGAATGGGGGCTTACCGGGTCCTCCAAGGTCGGAATGACCCGGTAAGTCCCCATTCCGACAACACAGACCCAGATACAGGTTTGGAGGCAGCCATGGTGCTAATAGCACCATGGCTACCTTAGCACCATGGCTACCTCCAAACTCGTAATGAGGCCCAGAGTGCTTTGAGGCACCAACTGCCCTGGCTTCTGGAAGGGATGGGACAAGGAGGAGTGATGAGGGTGTGGTGGCAGAAATGAGGCTCTCCCTGCCTTACATGCATCCTGTGGGGGCAACTGTATATAAAGGGGGAGAGCCCCTTCGTCATCCTCTTTTCTGCCACACGTGCCTCAGATGAAGTTAGGCTCGTTCTGTTCCCGCTGCCTTGTAGTAGTCGTGCTGTGCGTTTTTGTGTATCCATGCAAGGGAGAACAGCTCTGCGTTTGTCATGGTCGGGAGCTTCAACTTCCTCAACCGAGATATAAGTAAGCAGGGGCTAGAGGTCACACGGGAGCTTGCTCGCGTCGAGTGGGTGTTGTTTCCCCTTTCAGAGGCTATGTTTTGCAGTGCTCATGGAGCACTTGCCCCATCAGGTATCGGCATTATGTGTATTCCTCGTTAATAACATGTTCGCGAGGAAGTTTCAGGGTATGGTATTTTTTAGATGATCCCAGGGCCAATATATTTTGCATTTACAGTTATGTGAAAATGTACAGTGTGGGTAGGTATAATTATGGCACAGTCCCTTGGCAGAGAGACCATCGGTGAATATGCTCACTGTGTTTTGCACTTTCTCTATCGATCTCAGAAGCTAAGCAGGGGGTCAGGTCTTTTAGGGAGTGGAATGAACAATTCTTTACGTGTGTTGCAGGGCAAGTCTCCTGCACATGACCGATGGGTGCGGTGGAGAGGTGTACTGGGGACCCAGAGGGCTCTGTGTCAGCAACATTTTTGGCAGGGAGCACGGTAGGGGAATTTTAACCACCTGCTTCCTTGTACAATAAGGTTTAATTGCTGCACATGAAATGCTTTATATTGGGACTTGGGGGATGAATGTGTCATTTAAAAATGAGTTTGAACATGTTGTTGGCAGCATTTTTGGCAGGCGGAAGGGCAGGGTTATTTTTACCCCTTTTTTCCTAGTGCAATATGGAGTTTTTGCAGCGCTTGAACGATTATATAATGGGATTCAAGGGATGTATTTCAGTTATAAATGAGTTTGAACATGCAATTGTTTTCAGGGATGTTAATTGATTGATAGGTGTAGGTTCGCTTTTTTTTACAAACCGGTAATTACCTCAAGTTTCAGGTGATAGGGAGAAGCTGCCTGCCAGTCCGATCATGCGACTGGGTTTCGCTAAACATTTCATTTCAGCATGACCCAAAAACAGAATTTCTTTTTGGGGTCAATTTCTCTTAGATGGCAACACAGTTGTGGCATTTTTAATTTGTGTGTGTTATTGTCGGTGAGGCTTATTTGTAGTGATGTATCCTCGTCATGCTCTCCATGGGTATTCTGCATAACACATTCATTGAGGGGGTATCCTAAAGTCATGTCCCCTAGGAAGAAGAGCAAGGCCGGAGTGCCAGTACACAAGCAGAAATCTGAGCACGGGCAGCTAGCTTTGATGGCTATGTTTCTGGAGAATACCAAGGAGAAAGGCATGCAATGGCTCCAGGGCATGTTGGATGTGGGCGCCAAACTTGTATAGGCGTCTGAACAGTGGCCACCTGCAAGAGTACCAGATGCTAGCGTGAGTAAGCCTAAGGTGCCCCAAGAAGTGCCAGGCACCAGTGTTGAGTTGCCAGCAAAGAAACTTAGAAAGGCTGGTGGAGCAGCAGTGATCTGTAAAGAGCAATTGGCCGGACCACCAGTCGAAGGTTCGGCATCTTTGCCTGCTGTCGAAGCACTGCCGGGTAACCAGCCAGACATGTCAGCATTTAATGGGACGGTGCAACCAGCAACTTTGCCAGTCATGGGAACGCTAGTTGGCGCATCTCCTGTCGCTGATGTGGGACAAAATGTGACTCTGAGTTTACTTCAGGCAATGCTGTTATTGTCACATGCTCCTTTCTGGCTGGGAGTACAATTTCCTCATGCAATGTTTGCTTGGAATGGCCCAACCTATTTTGGGGGTAACCAAGGGATCTCTTCCATGCCAAAGTTCAATGTTTGTGGTTTAGTTCAATCAGGACAGTTTTTCTACTGGGTTAGGGAATACCCTGAGCCAGACACCTGGACCGGGGATTAGTGTGGGGGGTGTACAGTCTGTATCAGGGTCTAGCATTCCTCCTTTAACTGGGGTGCCACAGGTTGGGGCATCGATGGGGGGGGGGCTTCTGTCACTTTCTTCTCCCGCTCTGCACACTGTCGCTTCCTTTCCTTCTGTGCCAACAGAGAGCAGCCGCGCCGCAGCCATCCTCATGCAGGTATAAGCGGGTAAAGTGGGGGAAGCAGTGACATCAACACAGTTGCAAGTTCAGGGGACTGCGTCTTTAACAACAAGAGCATCAGGTAGTGCTGCCCCCCCCTATTATCTCCGATTGGCAGCTTATACTGGCACCTGACCAGCAAGGTTAAAGAAAAGATTTGGAAAGGGGAATATGTGGATGTGTTCGATTTGATCCATGGGGGCGGTTGGCTGAAAAGGATACACTGTTTAAGGCCAGGAAGATATGAGTGGATACAAATCTGTCCAATTGAATCACAGGTTTTGCCATATATGCAAGTGTCCTGATTGAAAAGAAGCCGGAATTGGGTGAGGGGCTATTTTATTATCTCAACTTCATTGTCTCAACATGATTGTCTCAGCCCAGCACAAGTATGATCAGGAGGTCTGGTTGAAGTATGATACACAATTTCATCAATTGAAGGCCAATTGGCCTGAGATGAGTTGGGATCAGAGGAATGTCAATAGCTGCTTAGATGAGATGACCCCTGCAGCAGCTCATAGCAGGACCTGTAATTACTTTTGTGCGACAGAGCCTAATTCCTTTCATCCCGCAGGTAGACCTTTTGATCCTAAGACTGCCTGCTTGCAGTTCAACAAGAAGGAATATGTAAAAGTTGCCACCTGCAGATTTAAACGCATATGCTCTTTTTGTGGGGGGGGTCGTCCCACAATGAACTTAAGTGCTTCAAGGAGCAAAAGGCCAAAGAGAAAAAGTAGTGAAGGGGAGTGGGGGTTTGCAGGCATCAGAGGCTGTACCTCAAACAGATTTTACCATAGCCAAGTCCCCTATTGATTTTAAGAAATTGGCAGCTAAATTGAGTGCTTACCCCCGTGAATCAGATACATTATTTTTGTATTTTGGATTTCTTGAAGGTTTTATGATTCCTTCATCCTCTGTAAGCAATGATTTTATCCCAAAGAGTCAACATTCCTTGCGCCAAGACCCCAATACATCCCAGAAAAAAAGGATTAGTGAGGAGATTTTCCTCAGTAGAGTTGAAGGTTAATTTCAGGCAACCCCGTTCACAGATTGTATCTGCTCTCCATTGGGCTTGGTGCCTAAGAATGAGAAAGGGGAGTTTAGACTGATACATAACCTGTCATAACCAAAGGGAGGGTCTGTTAACAATGGCATTGATCCAAAGTTGTGTGCAGTGAGATATTCCTCACTGGATTTACCAATCAGCAGGTTGGTGACATTAGGATAAGGGGCCCTGTTGGCAAAGGCTGACATCCAATCAGTGATTCAGTCACTGACGGTGGTCCCATCAGAATTTTCGGCTTTTGAGCTTCCCATTTCAGGAGGCTCTATATTTTGATAAATGTATGCCGATAGGACAATTGGTGTCCTGTGCCCACTTTGAGAAGTTAAGCACATTTTTGGAGTGGTCATTCAGGGTCAGATACAGAAGGGGTCCTTCACTACTTGGATGATTTCCTGTTTTTGGGTAGTCCCAGAACGTTACCTTACAAAATGGCCATGCAGGCATTTATTGAGATGGTGGCAGCTTTTGTGGTTCCTCTTGCAGAAGAGAAGACAGCAGGGCCCACTACATGTTTAACTTTTTGGGGAATAGAATTGAGCTCTGTTACAGATGAATCTGGGCTCCCAATGAACAAAGTGGTAGAGTTTCTGATTTCCCTGGAAACATGGTTGGGTGCTAGGAAAGTGACCCTGTGGCAACTTCAAGTGCTGGTGGGTCAGCTCAATTCTGCACTGTGAGTAATTCCCATGGGTAGCCCTTTTTCATGCAGCATAACCAAGGCAATGTCTGGTTTGAAGGAGAAACACCACCATACTAGACTAGGGGAGTAAAGGACAACATAAGACTGTGGTTTCAATTTCTGTAAAGTTTCAATGTAAAGGTTATACGGCCGATGCCACTTGCCACAAGTGACAAGCTGGACTTGTTCACTGATGCGGTGCGCTCAGTGGGTTTTGGGGTAGTGTTCGGGTCCCATTGGTGCATGCAGTTTTGGCTGAAATAACGGTTTGAGTGAGCTCTAACACGGAATGTTACATTCTTGGGATTATTCCCGATAGTAGTGGCAGTTCAGATATGGGGTGACAAGCTTGTGGCGAGAAGCATTGTCTTTTGGTCTGACAGTATGTCTGTGGTTGAGGTCATTAACAGGCAAACTGCACAATGTTTGTTGAAGAGGTTGATACTGTATTGTATGCAATATGGGATTATGTGTCTGGCTTGTCACGTGCCAGGGGTTAAGAATAATGCTGTGGATGCTTTGCCTTGTTTAAGATGGAGGAGTGCTGGAGGCTGTGTCCAATGGCAGACAAGCAGATGGCTGCATTCCCACTGGTTTTATGGAGCATTGGAGCTCTTCACTCAAGTCCTTAATTGCAGCTTCCGTGAACTGGAAGATGAAGAAAGAATATGAAGCAGCAGTGTTGGCTTATTCTTGTTTTTACATGGATCACCAGTTGGGTGAGATGGGCTGCTGGTATAATCTAGCATCTTATCTACTTGTAGTGAGGGACCATGGGCAGTCTTTGGCTTTTCCAAAGAAACAGGTGTCAGCTATTTCCTTTTTCTCCAAGTTGCAGGTGGGGGGGGGGGGTTGATTGGGCCCACTTCGCGATAAGGAAGGCATTTCAGGGTTGGGCTAAGTTGAACCCAGTTTCCCTGGATTCCCGTAGGCCAATTATGCTGGCCCTCTTGCAGGATATTTTGGGGGTTCTCTTGATGGTTTGTGAGTCAGTGCATGAGGCAGTATTGTTTTCAGCTGCGTAGAGTCTTGTATTTTTCGGTGCATTCAGAGTGAGCATACGGGTGGCATCCTCTAGAGCGGATCATTCGGGGGGTGAAGTGGGCTCACACGCATCTTTCAGCTCAACATGAGAAGTTGTATGTTCCCAATTCCAAGACGTACTAGCTCGATAGAGGGACATGGGTCACATCCTAGGCACCTGTTGAAGCGGCATTTGAACGAGAGACATGAGGCCGTTCATCAGAACTTGCCAGTCCATGCAGGGGGTATCCCATAATCCAATTTGAATTTACTAGGGTGATGCAAAAAGCATGCCAGGTGTTGGGTCTGCCCATTGCAGGTTTCACGTCCCACTCGTTCCATATAGGGACTGCCACCAAAGGCGCATGTGTGAGATTATCCCTTGCAGGTGCTCCAGAGGATAGGTCGGTGGAAGACTGAATGTTACCAACGCTATGCTAGGCCAGGGTTAAGGCCAATGGTGCAGCAGTAAGGACGTTTTTCGCTAACTCAAAGCATTTTTTTTGCAGGAGTGTGGCCCATACCAAAAGTGTCATGGGTATGCGACCATTCATTTGTATCAAGATCTGTTACAAGACTGAAAGATCTGAAATGGCATGAGAAGCGCGTGTATTCTGGATTTGCATTTTACTGGCTGGGAGCTGTGGGCCTTTGGCTGCGACAACTTTGTAAAGTTTTGTTTGATGCTCTGTGCGGGGGTGGTTTTCCTTGCCCAGAGTTTTTAGCACTGCAAATTGGGGGCAAGGATATGTCACGTTGGAGCAGGTAGTGTGTTAGGTCATTTATGTTAATTGAGTTTTCGTTCTGGGAGCATGACTTTGGGGGTACAGTCTTAGTGTGTTTCCAAGATGATCCTGAGGAAGGATTGGGGGATGTGGGTGAACGCTGCAACAAGTCGGTAAAAAAGTTGAACATGGAATTGGCAAAGTTCACACACTCTCCTATGCTACGTAGCTTTAGGCATGTATTATTAAACTCTCCTCCCCTGAGTTTTTCCACATGGACGGTGTCCATCTCTCAGAAGAAGGGCTTGATGTTTTCATTCACGATTTGCTTGGGGTTATTCCTGAGTGCCTCTACCCTAGCATTGTGGGAGGGCTGTTGAACAGTAGCTGTCACAGACAATGGATTACAAAAATCTTCCGACGATGACCAAAATGTTGAATTAGTATTAACTATGATTTTACTACCCGGGTTGTGGGTTGAGCAGTCCACCCCGTCCAAAAGGCCAAACCGGCGTGGATGGTCGGAGTCGCTCCTCAGGTTGCCTATTGGGTGGAAATGTAGCCCAGGCTTGGGTTTGGAATGTCCGGCTGGACATTGTACTCTGAAAGTAACACTGGGACAGAACAGACAGCTAGTAGGCCAAACCAGCAGCTGATGTGTCAGCAGGGCTGCTAGAGTTAATGTCATGGTAACCGATTATGTTTGATGTAAAAGGCACGTGGGATCCCCATCAGGATTTGTGAGAATTTTATTTAATAAAATGCGGCCTGTTTACTTCCAAACATTGAAGTAGTATCATTTTTCAAAATACAATGGGCCTCATTCCGAGTATGGCGGTAAGGGATAGCGGCCACCGGTAACGAGACCGGTGGCGGTATTCCCTTACCGCCATACTCCGAGTTCCCTCTGCGCCCTCGCCCTTAACGCCTGCTTTGAGCAGGTGTTAAAGTCGAGGGCGCAAAGGGGCCTCCAAGCCAATAACGGTGACCGTAATGAACGGTCACCGTTATTTGCATCTTCCCTATTCCCATTGAGCCCTATGGGGGCTCATTTGGGAATGGGGAAGAGCCTTGGTGAATGGGGAATTACCGCCCCGCCAACCTTGGTATGGGGCGGTGATTCCGCCATCCACCAAGGCGCTGCCGGTCCGGGTACGGCGTCAACCAAGGCGTTAATAGCGCCATTGGTTAGCGCCGTACTCGGAATGAGGCCCAATGTGTGTTTCGTGAAGATATGGGCTTATACGATTGCACCCTATGGGCACCTATCAACACTTTCAGCCATTCAGAGTCATAATGGGAACAATGCTGCCTCGACAAAATACCAACATTACAGGGGTCATTATTTAAACAAAAATATCTTTAGGTGCATGCCAGCAGAACGAAAATAATGATTGGGTCACTGTCCATTAGAGGCCAAAAGTGAACATTAAGGGATACGAAAATAATGAGTGACTTTGCTTCTGGACCTTTCAAAACTTAAAATAACTTGGCAATCTGTATGTTCTTTTATGAAAATAAAACTGAGTTACAAAATGAGCCCATTTTTTAACCGTCCTAGTTTATTTCCTTGATGTTTACTTTAAAAATAACCCTATGCATGGCAATGCCAAATAGTGACTATGAGAATGGATCCTTATTACACAATTTTATGTTATGTTGGTGTGTGTTTTTGAAGCTTAAACACCCCCATCCTGATATTTGTAATGTTATAGTTTTCCATTCAGGATGGAGAAAACAGAGCTGCAAACATACTCTTTTTGCATAACATAATTACTTATGTATTTGTCAGGTTTGTGATTGTTTCAAGTCCTCTCTTTGATTCACAGTATTATTATTGCTCTTCTAAGCCATAAATGAACAAATATGTAAATGGGCTAAGACTGAGACGATATGTGGCCAAACTTCTAAAGTGCTGACAGGAGTCAAATCTTCACATTTTAACTTAATTGTGTGAGCCTAGGCAAATAATTTTGGGCCTCGTTACGAGTCCGGCCTGACTCTTAACACTTTTCCAGCACCTGATATCCCGGTGCCACCGGGACGTTACAAGTCCTGGCGGATCGGGAAGTCAGGCTCTGGAAAATGTTGTTCTCCATTCCCGTGGAGTCCCGTAGAACTCAATGGGATTGGGGAGACAGAAGCACTGGCACCGTTGCAAAGGGTGCCAGGGCTTTCGTGACAAGTCTGCCTACTGAGACTGTTGCGCCCGGCAGGTCAGACCTGCCAGGAGCAACGGCCCTTGCAGGCAGACTTGTAGTGTGTCGGTCCGGAAAGGGTGCCGGTACTAATCTATCGGCACCCTTATCGCTGGACCGCCACACTTGTAATGAGGCCGTTTATCTCACTGATATGTAGCAGAAAAAACTAGGATGCCAGATATGTGTTTTTGTGTAGTGGTGTGGGTTGGCAGGGGGCTAGATAAGACACCATGTTTGTGTTTTGTGTTGTGGAAAAATGGGTTGGCAGTATGCTTAGTATATGTTTTGTGCTCTGGACAGTATGGGCATTGTGTTGTATGGTGTAAGAGGCAGAACAATGGAATTAGTTTCAAGCATGTTTTCTGTGTTCTGGGTTGGAAGCCAATATGTCAGTTATGGGTCTTGTGTTGAGGGTCGTGGTGATGCTAGACACCAGGTATGGGTATTCTTTTGTGAAGAGGAAGGACAACACATGTTGCCTTGTCCTGTGAGGAGTGGGGAGGCAAGAGGGCAGATATTTTTTTATTTTTTTATTTATTTGTTTGGTTGAACTTAATCAACCTTTCAAATATAAAACAATCATGAATGGAATCATAAAGAAAATCACAATTTGGCATAAAAGAACAAGAAATAACAAAACTAAAACCAAAAGCAAATGCAAAGGACTAGCAAGGCACAGATTCTAACATCAAACAGTTAAATAAATTAACAGTAGCTATTTGTATTGCTGTGCAAGACGAGTTTAAGATTGCTGCTCAACAATCTTGAGGATCTAAATGACCTAGATATTTACAGTATTTTGAGAAGTGTGTCTCTCTTTCACCACGGAGAGGCACACATTCAGTGATCAAATGAATAAGTGTTTCATAGATGTCAGATACCATACAAAATCGACAAACGTTGCTTGTCGTTGGTAAGAGCTTGTGTCTGACTTGTATGTCCCTTGTGAGCCATAAATTGAACCTCAGACGTAAAATACCTAGACGGTATTTCGGGGATGGCGATAAAAGCAAATAAGGTGCTGAGGTTCGAATATTTTTGTGAGGGAATCTTAAACCATCCCCATCTTTATATCGTAAGCAGAGATCTCTTGTCAGAAGCCAATCAGATTGATACATTTTAAATTTGGCTCTGTCTGGATTCGTGACTAAGGTTTCAATTGAGACTTCTGCATTTAACAAAATGTGGTAAGCTTTTGTTAGCCATGTGTGTATGAAGACATGTGTTACAGAGAACATATAATCAGATAGCAATTTCAGTATGGAAATGTGAGGGGTGGAAAGTAAGCATTTCCTAAAGAGAGCACAGACTCGCCAGTTGTAAAGTGCTTGCAAGGAGGCTAAACCCAACTCAAACCTGATCCATGGACAAGGAGTGCTTTGAGGTAGGTGTAACACATTTCTCCAAAATTTTGCCTCCCAGAGAACAAACAACGATGATAGATCTTCATTAAGGGTTTCAAGGCCATAAAGTAAGGTCGGGGTGACTTTCATGTTCCAAAATTGCAAAGCAGGGTTTACTGAGAATTTGCCATATTTAAACATTATGCGAGAAGCCTGCGAAATGGCAGTTTTCACTTTGTTACCTAAGTGTGAAATATGGCTAGAGGCATGAGACTTGCCCTCAAAGATCATCCCAAAATAAATGTACAGGAAACCACAGTTAGGGGAATCTGATTAATATGCCAGAAATGGATTAGAGGCCTGTGTTCTCGTGGTCAAAATGATACAATTTGAGTTTTGTTGGTATTTACTCTTAATTCATTACAATGAATGTAATCGTGGAATGCATTTAAAAGATTCTGTAGGCCGGAATGGATTTTGGAAATGAGAACCAAATCATCAGCGTACATTAATGCTTTGATTGGATGATTATTGAATTTGGGTGAATCTGAGATGATGTTTTCGAAGGCAAGTTTCACGTCTTGGATAAAATAATTGAAGACAGCCGAGGCTAAAAGACAGCCTTGTTTTATACCACGAGCCGCAGGGATGATTGTGGACAAATGTCCATCTAATGAAAGACGGATTTGAATTGAAGTGTAAGTGTGTAGAGAAGAAATTATGTCAAAGAGAGTGGGCGGGCAATGATCATGGAGTAGTTTGGCGAATAAGAGGGGTCTGCTGACAGAATCGAATGCAGCGTGAAGGTCCACAAAAGCAAACAAAAATTGCTGTTTTGTGGCATGGCACTGTGCTTTGAGTGCATTTACACACATTAAGTTGATAGAAGTGCCTAAGCCAGTAACAAAACCTGATTGCTGGGGGTAACGTAGATGGAAATTTTTTGTCCATATATTAAAATCTCATAGAATAAATTTACAGAAGAGTTTACCCGGGGCATCAAGGACTGCTATAGGGCGATAATTGGATGGTAAACTGCGATCGCCCTTTTTAAAGATCGGAATGATTAGTGAAGTCTTCCAGGATGGAGGAATTAATTGTTGCTTTAGAATATTACAGAAGATGATATATAGAACATTTGCCCATTCAAACGTATAGGCCTTAAAGATCATATTGGACAGGCCGTCTGGGCCAGCGGCCCAAGATGAGCTTGCTTTCATGATTTGCTCTTGGATTTCAAAAATTGTGAATTCAACTTTTCATGGGCCAGGGTTATTAAATTGAAAACTATTATTAGAAAATTCTGAGTCAGTGTAAAGAGTCAAGAAGTGAGTCAGCCTAGCTGAGTCTGAGACCCCATTGATCTGCAGAGCACTTTGTGAGTTAGATGTCTGGGCATGAAGTAATTGCCACATAGAGCTTGAATTTTTGTTCCTCATGGCCCTGAGCATCGTTTCACTGTTGTGTTGGTAGAGGTGAGCTTTTCTACTTCTGATCCAATTCTTGTGTCTGCATTTGAGCATGGAAAAATTGGATCTACAAGAAGAGGAGTTTGATCGTAAAATAGCTTTTCGCGCCATCCGAAGGTCAGCTTTATCAGTCTGAATATCTGGATCGAAAGCATGTTTATGTCGACCACTCAACCTTCTCGAAGTGGTCAGAGTATTATCAAAAGAACGCAATAGGTCAGGGTAATGTATGGGGTGATTCAACTGGGCATGATATTCAACACTATTTTTGAATAATGACAGAGATGAGAGATTCCAATGCACTCGCGATCCAGCCGAATTAACGAGTAATTCAGTGGAGAGATAGTGAGTTTCTTCCACAAAAATAGACCACTGAATCTTCAAAGAAAGTAATTTGTGGTCACTATGAGTTTGATTAACAATGGTGAGGATGTCTATATGTTAAAACAATTTAGCATTCACATAAATGTAATCAATAATACTTGAGCTAGATCCGCAATGCTAAGTGCATTAGGGGGGAGGTCGCCTGGAACAGCAACATTGACCATGTGGAAATTGCGTTGCATCATAAAAGAAGACCACATAGATGTAGATTGATTAGATCGGGCTTGGTTCCAGCAATCAAGATTAATGTCACCCAGGACAATTGTATGTGAGATATGTGGAGTTTGTAGTACCATGTCAAGGATGGAGGCCAAGTCATCATAAAAGGATTCATCGTTTTGTGCAAGGGAATTACGGTAGATATTGACTAGTGCAATGGTGACGACACGATGGATAATCTTCACCAATTGGATGTAAGCTTGCACTGAGGCCCATGGTAAAATAGAGAGGCCCATCTGCGAGTTAACTGCGACTAGCAGGCCAGAAGAGGATCTGCCCTTACTGGGTAGAGCCGGAAGCAGAGTAAGATCAAATCCATCCCATACAGGAGGGGTTAACAACCAAGTTTCCTCTAGGGCTATGATATGATGGTTAAGAGAGAGAGTGGACATGGAGGTATGCAAGTGAGCATGGCTCGAGTGTTCCAACTAGCGAGTTTCAAAGATGATGAAGATAAGGCAATTGGTGGTTAAGAGGGGCAATTCGAAGAAATTGTGGGGCAGCTAGGAAATTTGTTGGCAGAGCCTTGATAGATGTTCACTTTAGACTTTGAAGTTGATGTCAAATGCGAGGAAGATTCTGGATCTAAAGCTAGGAGGAAACCCAGTTCGAACAGTTGCATTTTACAACGCCAGATTGAATTCCAGACTATAGCTGAAGGAATGCGAAGTCTGACCACAGAAAAGCAAGTATCAGAAACAAATTCTATCTGATCTATATCATGGGTGGTGAAGTCATTCAGGTCCTTTATTGTCTCCAAATATGTTCAAAACGCTTGATCGATTTAAATCATATTTGGGAGAGTTTCCATCTCGGCATTTCAGAATGAAAGAGTGGGAAAGAGAGCGCGATTGCAGTGAGGTTTAGAGAAAGACTTAGTAGTCGAACTTGAAGTAGACCATTTAGAAGACAGGGCCAATGGAATCATTCTAAAACATGAGCGTAAGGTGTTTTCTTCATCTTGCATTGTTAACACTGCCGAACTTTGTGTAGGTAACTCAGAATCCTCATGACAACTCTGCATGGAGCCTAGACGCGAAGCTAAGTAGGCATCAGCACTAGCTTTTAAATCTGATAGTGCAGAAGTAGCAGAAGTAGATGTCTGGGGAGAGGGCGAAGGGGAGGAAGAACGAAAAGTAACATGCTTTTTGATTGAAGGAGCAATCTGCATGCTTTTTGTTTGTGTTTGTGTGAAAGGAGCTGAATCAGACATCCTAGAAGATGATGAGAGTGCAGGACCTGTAGGCATCTGCAGATGGCACAAGTGCGAGGCTAAATAGGTGTCAATACTTGCTTTGTAGTCAAAATGAGCATCCATGGTGGGAGCAATTGGTAAGTTAAGGGAGATTTGAGATGGAATAGTTTGTGGTTGTAGTGGTAGAGACGGAGCAACTGACTGATGTGATTACTCATGATGTTCCAAAGATTAAACTAGCTGACTTAATGGGGAAAGAGACACTGGAAGGATGACCGGGGAAGAGGAAACTAATCTTAAAGAAGACGCTAGAGGCTCCATAACATTGGGAGCAAGAGAGGGTTGCAGTTGAGGAGACACAGGAGGAATGATAGAAGGCACGGTGGATTTAGAGGACTGTCCTAGAGCTTTGAAAAAAGCCACGAGAGTGTGTTTTGAGTGTTTTAGGGCAGTCAAGTTTTTGGTTTTCTTGATTGCAGGACAAGATCTTCGATTTAATAGTTTGACAATGAGGTTGGCTTTTGGCCCTGTGAGGTCTACAGAAGAGGAACCTAAAGAGGATTGGTTGGGAAAGAGAGACAAGATGGACATATGAGAAGAAACATCGAAATTGGAGCAGGTGTGGGGATGAAAACTGATTCAGAAGGCAAGAGGGGGACAAGTATAGGCTCAGGTATGGGAATATGAGGTGTGGTAAGGACGGGGCAATGGAGGAAGACTCGGGAGCAACAACAGAAAGAATTGGTGGTAAGGGAGCAGAGTCAGCAGGGGCGTCCTGGAAGATTGGCACTGATGGCAAAGGGGGTGCAGCAATAGGTCTAATGATGCCTGGAATGGAAGGAAGGTGACTCATCAAGGGAACAATGAAGCAATCCAAGGATGGCTGGTTGGGTTCTTGCACATTGTCAACAATAGCACCAGGTTGATTAGAAGTCCGGATTTGTGGGTGGGTAGAGGGAGAATTAGTAATAGGTGGAGAACCATGTGCATGTAGCCATTTGGCAAGTTCTTCAAACAGGGCAGATTGGTTCGAAAGTTTGTGATCTATGGTATCGTACAGTTTAATCATAGTTGAGATTGCGAGGTTAATGGAGGTAAGGGCAGCTTGAATGAATGCAAGTTGTTGTGGCAAGGCAACGGAAGGCAGTACTTGTGGGACTCTGGGAGTGGGCATGGCAAATGACACCATTCAGCAATTATCACAGAAAAACAATAAAGCAATACTAGAAGTTTGACAATAGTGACAAAATAAATAAATAAATAAAGACTGAAAATCAGGATAAGAAAAACAATTAATATCAAGTGTAAAACAAACGAATCATAAACAATGAGCAATAAACAATGAAATAAAAACAACAAACCGCAGTCGCAGACCGGAGCTAACGTGGGTAAGCGGGAAAGCGGTATTTGAGCCAGGTCTGATATTGCCATCCTCCACAGGACCCTACATCATGTCCCACTGTACAACTGGGGTCTGGTAGACACGTCGCAGTGTCCCACTGTACAACTGGGGTCTGGTAGGCATGGAGCTGCGACAATTATTACTGGTACTCTGCAAGAAGTGGTACAGGGTGCTGGTGGAGGGTTGTGCGGCCATCAGGTGAGCTGGTTCACAACGCCAAAAGTGAACCTTGGAAATAAGTGGCCTGCAAATTCCACAGGTCACTTTTGGGGGCGTTCGAGCAACCCTAACTCGAGCCAAGAAAGACCCACTGGCTTAGCACTCGGTGGACTATGCTCAAGAATTCCATGGCTTTCCCCTAACTATAAATATGCTAACAGCTTACACTGGTTGGGCCCTTCATGAGACAGAATCAAATCATTTTAGCAGAATGACCACACTTTTGATATGCTAGCAGAATACAAGCAAAATATACCAAAATTAGCGTAACGGAGGCGGATGTGAGATGCATAGTGGGTGCCAATTTGTCCGACAGCGCAGATCTCCGCCATGTTCATTTTCTGTACAAAACACACGGCTGACGTCAAACCAGATTCACCAGGTGGATACAGTGAAATTACAGGTAAAAAGGCAAATCCCATACACATGTGGCCAACGCCCTGTCTGCTTCTGTTAACTCAGGTGTTGAATCGCCACTGGTAAACACCGGGAATGCACAGCTCAAGGAACATGTTTCCCGCCCAAGATCTCATACTCTGCTGAAACGGGTGTACTCGAAATTTCAATTGAGATTTGGAACGAGGTTGGTGTAGGAGCGTTGAGGAAATAAACGGATGCAGAGAATGCAGCAACACTCTGTGTAGTATACATTTATATGTCCCATTCTGTATTCGTGTGGACAATTTTAGTATTTGCGTCGTGCTACAGGCGGTCATTACTATGCATCAGGGAGGTGTCATTCCATTCACATCTTGAAATGGATGTATTTCCAGAAAAAATGCATGCCCAGAGAGAACGTTACATTAGAATTTGAAAGCGAGAGCGTGGCCTACTTGTGCCTCAGCCGTCCATAATGAAAACGTATGTTCATGTTTCCTTTAAAAGTGTCTCCGGCTAAATGATACTGACGCTCTCATTTTTTAACATCATAATCAATAAAGCCCGCTTATGCACACTTTGCAAAACCATCAGTTTAGAAGTTTGAAAAAAAAAATCTGCATATGGCTGCAGCTTGCTGCCTGGAACGGGCCAGCACTAAATCTCGCGAGTTAAAGTTTTACTGGCGTGCTATGAGTAAAAATGCCCTGTCAGCCATCTGCCAGTTTCTCTCCTAACATCCATATTTTCAACCCTTGCAAAACATTGGGAGCATTTGGCCACAAGAAGCCACCTCTACAATTAAACATCGAGTTCTGTAGCAGACGCAAGGGCATGTCAAAACAGAAACTCTCTATTATTAATTTTAAAAGTCCATAAATGAAAGCTACGACCCTGTCAGAGGGATGGACGGGCAGTTAAATGTATTATACACTGTTTGCTCTAACAGACAAAAAAAGAGAATTATAAAAAAAAAGAATATGCTTTTGTCAGAAGCTTCGATAGATGGTAATTGTCCCGGATTAATCGGCAACTAATGCCACTGATCCAAAAAGGTTATAGTCAATTGTATAAAATTAACTCACTTGTCTGTCTCTTTGTATTTCCCTTCTCTTGTCGTTTTTGTGTCTCTTTAACAATGTATATAAAGAATTCGGTCCATTAACTGTTTAAATATAAAAGGCTTGGAGAAGAAGGGCTCTGCCCAGAAGACCCACTGAAAGAATTGCACTGAATAACTGCCTATGCAGAAATGTACAGATTGTACAAACTGCCCTTTGCCGTATCACATTTTATTTCTTCAGCATATTTTTTTCAAAATGAAGCCTTGGACCTATTTCTTTTGATTCCATCCGATAAGCAATCTTCAACCAGGAGGTGAAAACATCACATAATGTTGCAGACTGGATAATGCAAAGTGGATTTCTTTACATTGTTTTACAAGGAATGACATTTTTTAGATGCCCAATTGAGACACATGCTTACATCACCTTGGACATACCCATTTCTCAGAGTTTGTGTGCTAGCGCAAATTATGTCCTCAACGAAGCGCTTGAACACATTAGGGTCCCAACATGAATGAATTAATAGGCTTTCACCACCCACTTGGGTTGTGCGACAGAATTTCACCATGGTGGGACGTCTCTGCAAAAAAAAAAAAAATGAATTTCTATCCCTGATAAAAGGATAGAAATTGTGAGGGACTATACCTGTTCAAACAACAGATATCCTGCATTTAAAACCATTAAAGGAATAGTGCGCTCAAAAATATTATTGTCCAGAGCGTTTGGGCATGTGACTTTTACACATGTGAAATCAAGCCGCAGGGCGCGGCCATCTTATGCTAATGTTATCCGTTGCTGCATTGCCCTAAGGTGAACTGCCCTTGTGGCACTAAATCCTATCCCCCCCACATGAAGCTGACATTACTAGACTTCTACGGCCCATTTCCCAATGCAAATGCACGTCTCGTGTCAACGTTCTCTGTGTGCCAGCTAATGACGTGTCTCTGTGGAAATGGCAGGATGCCTCTTTCCTCAATAAGTATAAACAGACCGCTTCTCATCAGACAACATCAGAGTTGCTTTTTCAATCGTTTCACAGTCATTTTCTGTGTATCCTGTGACTCGTTTCTGATCTGTTCAGCTTTCCTTGGCGCTCGTAGCCCATGCAAACAGATACTAGTACTACCATTACTATTGATTTTAATTTTGTCGTATAATGGCATCAATACAGCCCTACCAGTAGGAGCCGGAGTATTCTGTGGCAGCAGGGGAGTTGCTAGGTCTGGAAAAGACCCAGGGCTAAGCTGATGTCGGAACTGTTGGGACTGGGGGCTAGCTAGTCTTTTGGCTGTAGCTCCTGAGATTCTATCCGGGGCTACAACCAAAAGATCAGGGGCTACAGCCCCCTTACCCCCCCCAAGCAACGCCCCTGCGTGGCGGAATTAGTTAAAAGAGAAAGATGCAAAAACGACAGTTGGGAGGACGAATCACCGAATCATGAGTCTGAGCCTAGTCGCATGGTAGACGTTTCCACCTGGTGTACCTGCAATCGGTGCAAGGTCATGCCAACCGAGGAGAAGAACTGCTGCTGCAGAGAAAACTCTGGATACTTGGCCTACATATCGGAAGAAGAGACACTGCTGCTATGCGTTACCAAGATGCATGACTTCAGGGCAGCCTGCCTCACAAGGTCCGTGTTGAGGATTATGATGGTGCTTATGCATGAACTTTGTGCAACAGTTCGGCCTCACAATCCAAGTAACGAGTAAGTGTACTCTAGATGTGATGTAATTTAGGCCACTAACATTTCATGTTTGTCTCCTATATTGTCATAAATTTGATCTATCACTGCCAAATGAATGTAGTCTGGCAATTCAATACATCTCTCGTGATTTGGGGAAATCATAGTGGTGATTTTATGTGTCTTTCACGTACAACCAAGTAACAATATTTCTCTGTGCCCAAACATTATGGATTGCATGGGTGTTCACTTTTGTAATGCGTCTACACTTTAAAGCCCAAGTTGATTGATCCATGAAGTAACATTTGTACTGGCAACTATGCCATAGGATACAAGATTGCATTTTCAACTAAGGTTTGTACACTTATCATGTTCATTTAAATACAGTTTGTATGTTTCTCTTCCACAGTTGTTACAGGCTGGTGGTCTATCGTGCGTTTACATGGTGGCTTCATGGTAGGCTTGGATACCGCATTCGACGGTTAATACCCCTCTGTGTCGTTGGTGCCATTCGAGCCAAATTACCCAGTGACAGCGGTCAGTACAGGGGATTTTCCCACACTGTGCTGCAAACCGAAGTATACAATTTGTAGTACATTTGTGCCATCAACATCAGAAACAAAATAAAATAAAAATCTTTTAT